>NC_048599.1:37596860-37859660 GCF_003668045.3 Cricetulus griseus | reverse complement strand
GGAGGGAGAGGGAGAAGGGACTTACATGTGAAACAAGCTTGTTCCCTAACTAGAACTAATAAATAAATTTTAAAAAATCAATATAAAGAAACAAGTAAAAAATAGGTCAAGACTCAAGTAATAGAGGACTTGAATAGCATTTAAAATGTGTTTTACTTTATGTCTACAATAATATTTTAATACTTATTAAATGAAAGAGACTTTGTCCTGTGTCAGAGTTACAAAATTAATCAGTTCCTTTTCTATTTGGATAGTGTTCAAAAGCAGGGAAAATGCATGTGTGGTTGAAGTCTCTCAAAGAAGGAAAACACTGATATGGATAGAATCTTCAAAGCACTAAGATGAAACACAAATGACGGCAAAGATGAAGCTATTACAAGAACATTGTAAAACTAAGGTGCATAGTAATGAGCCGAGGAGACTCTCCATAGTCTACAAACAAGGTGGGATTTGCCATTCCAATATACCTATTGGTCAAAGGAAAAGCAAGAGAGACATGAAAGAAGGAAGGATGCTATGGGAGCAAGATAGGAGAAGGAGGATCTAAAATGTGTGATTTAATGTACTTACAGATGTTGTTTCAGGATTTCAATGAGTTTATCTTGACATACCTGTCTAAGCTAACTGTACTGGAGAACTTGGGTTTCCTAACCTCTGCATTATAGTGGAAGTGCTATTCAAAACCTGGGTGGTATTCAGGTTGACCACCAAGATGTGTAAGTCTAATGCAATCTGGATTTCATAACTGGATCACTGATTGAGTGTCATTAAGATGCCTGATTGGTATTTGTGTGGACATGAAGGAAGAGTAGGTGAGACATTACAGTGCACACTGCAGGAACAAAGTCTGTGAGATATGCAGCCCCCCTTTCCTCCATACTTCTGTTCCCTCACTGCCCTGAAGGTCTAATTATTTTTCCATGTGCTTTTACATTTACAGACATCTTCATCATGATTGGCCAGTTCTCTGTTGCTCACATTAAACTTCAAAAATAACCTTTGTCATTTCTGATGTCCCCGTGGTTGCTGTCACATTACACCCATTTTTAGATGTTCCTCAGACTCACTGAAGTGAAGTATAGTTTTCTGACAGTGTGAAAAAATTTCTTTTTTTGTTTCATCTCTTTGGAGAAAAAGAAATTTGCTGTCTTCTTTGACAGCTGGACAGGGAGAGATGGCGATCTCATTTCCTTCTAACTCTTCTCTGGCAAAATCATGAATAAGCAACATTTTAGTTGGTTGACTTCCAAAAATCGTTCCTGTCAAGCTCTTGTCAGGATTTTGAAAATCAGGGAACAACCTTTTCCAGTTGTGATTTTCTGTTATTTAATGTTTTAAAGTCTGAATTATGATTTTTTTGGCTCTCTAAGAGTTGTGCTGTGCTCTGCATAATCCAAAGTGAGTGATAAAGGCAATTCAATTCTTAGTGTTGATGTGACAGGGAAATGTCTTACAGTGGATTATCTGATGGGGATTATTATAGCTAGTAGTTTAGTTACTGTTGTATTTTAAATTATATCTATCAGAAGTCAATGTATAAGTAACCTTTCATGGATCATTTCAGGGTTCCATGTGATTGCTAAAGTTGTAGAAGCAGTAAAAGCAACATTGTGTTTGTCTTGTAAAGCTTTGTGACCACCCCTACCATCCCCATCCTAAAACTGTTAGGAAAGAAACTAAAAAATATATCTGGAACATAAATTAGATTTTTCTGATTTTCTCAGAATCAAGAGAATGACATGAAAATTTGAAAACTAATATTATCTTTGTGAATATTGATTAATGGATAATAGTGTTTATTCTCCAAGATTGAGGGCCTGGTTTTGAATTCCCAGCACCCACATAAAAGCTAGGCATGGCTACATGTGCCTATAACCTTAGCACAGTGGCAGAAATAAACACATCTGGAGAAATTGCTGCCTAGTCTTGTTGAAACATCAAACGAGTCTTCCTGGTTCACTGAGAGACCCTGTCTCAAAGCCATAAAGCAGAGAAAAATAGAGGAATACACATACACACATAAATACCTTCAATAATTTTATAATAAATTCTACTCCAATTTAAATCTTATTTGTTATCCCAGGATAGGGCAAACTAGAGTTTTACATTTATGGCATTCATTTTATAGAGAGGACTCACCACAGTGAGTGACAGCATGGACTTAGAAGAAGCCCTGGCCCTGTAGCTATTAGCAGGTTTCTTACCTTCTTATTCAGCGAGACTCTTGAAGTGTTTAATGGGGATAAAATAAACAACACAATACCCACTGCATTCTCCTTATTTGTTTTTTTTTTTGTAAGAATGCAATAGGTAAATAAATGTCAAGGCACCAATAAGCAACACAGAGGCGGTGTTATGTTGTTTGTAGACATACTTATTTCAGACTTCACATTATGATACAAGGCCCCTGAGTATCTTATCTTTTATGGCATTCATAGTTTTGTATTAATGACAACTTGACTGATACAGGACAATTAGTAAGTGCAATTTTTGTATTGTAGCAGAGTCCAAGGTGGCTTCTTCCTTTCTGCTTCCTCTTGTGAATAAGCTTTAAATTGTTTTTAATAGAGTATCTCTTAAAGGAAACAACACATCAGTAAGACCTAAGCATCTTATCCTTGACATGACTTAGTGTATTCATTCTTTGCCCTGAATATGCTCTGAAATGTTTCTTACTACTTTTTCAGTTATTCTAGGTTTTGATAGGGCTAAATTCCTACAGTTAGGGAAATTCCTCTTATCCACCTTCTTCTGTGGTCTATGGCCAGGCAAAACTGTGTTTCAGTTCGTTTGCAACCAGGCTACACTTTACCACTTCAGTGAGGATTACACCACCATTTTTCTTCCCTCACAAGCAGGTAACAGAATAGCTACCTTTTGTTAAGAGTCTAAAGTCATGGTGGGTGGTTGTGGCATATGCCTTATACCTAGCACTCAGGAGGCAGAGGCAGGTGGCTCTCTGTGAATTCAAGGCCAGCCTGGTCTGCAAAGTGAGTTCTAGGACAACCAGGACTGTAACACAGAGAAACCTTGTGTCAAAAAAAAAAAGTCTGAAATCTTGTCTAATTTTCTGACATTTTCATTTAGCCATCTGCAACCGTACACCATCAAAAGTGGGATTTACTGAGCTATATCACTATTTCCTTCTTGATTTAGGTTCTTAAGTTTCAGGATCACATAAGAATTAGGAATGATGAGTCAAACCCACAGAGTATTTGTCAAAGATAGCTCAAGTTGGTCAAATGGGGACATAATTTCTAGTCTCAGGATAGGTGATGCTTTTTGTCACTGTGCTAAGCAACTGAACCATGGGTGAGATTGTAAATTTTTCTCACTATCCCACCCTTCCTTTCCTTTCAAGTCACCTCAGATGACAGTACGTATTTCTCAATACTTTGTGTGCTTCTTCTTAACTTCTTTATTACTTAATGACTGCCTATGGAACCCTACTCAGAATATTTTAGTGAAAGCAATAATATTTTTTAAATGTCTTAAGAAATCAATTTTATGAAAATATGACTATAGTGGCTTTAACACAAATTTATGAATTAATAATATGTTTTCCAATTAGCATATTAAATGTGATCTGACAGCAGGTCAAAAAATTACTGTAATTTCTAAGTAGTGCTGCTGGGAATTATCTATATCCAGAGATTTCCATAACACTGAGAATCATATAGGAGACTGTGATTTCTATCATTAACAAAGTCACAGGTTTTCCAGAGGCCATTTTAATTTGTCCCCTACATTCACAAATGAAAGGAATGGAAAGATTCAGGAGGTAGTGTAAATAAGGACTTTTCCCTATCAAAATGTGTGGACCTCAAGAATTTCAGAGACACATGAATCTGGTTTCCTGGCTCTGAGGACCTTAGAGTTTGCTGTGAGGGGTAAAGCTGTACTCAGGTTGGAGGAACATAGAGTCCTAAGAGGTCAGGATGAGGACAGTTAGAAACAAAACCAAAGATGGAGGCATTAAGAGGGTAACAGAGTGGGCAAATGGCTAAGTCAGAAAAGGCACTTGCCATCAAGCCTGACGACCTGAGATCAGGGTTGCACACGATGGGATGGAGAACATACACCCACATGTTGTCTCCACCTACATACACATACTATGGCATGCATGTATATATATATATATGTGGGCATCCCTCCCACCAAATAATAATTATAATAGAAAGTTTTTTTTTTAAGAAAAAGAAAAGGCCAATACGGTAACTAGAGTTATATTCTGATGGCTTCACTTTTATTGTTATAACATGTGGATTTGAACTGAGAGCCTCACTCACGGAGACAACATGCTTATTTTCATGTTACTTCTTAGTGGTAACTGGTTTCATTTAAAACAACATCCAACTTCTTAAAATTATTTTAAAGTTCCTTCACTCTAAGATTAAATACAAATGCAAAGCTCTTTAGAAAATAAAGCCTGTCATCTATATGCTTCATTTTTAATTTAGTGAGCATTAAATGCATTAACCATTCCTACAAAGTATAAATAAGATATGAATTTAATACCAGTCTGCTGAATTTGTCATTGTAGATGAAGGAATAATGTAATACAATCATTCTTTTCATTTTCAGTTTTTTATAAAAGATTTATTTATTAAGTATACAGTGTTCTGCCTGCATGCATGCCTGCAGGCCATAAGAGGATACCAGATCTCATTATAGGTTGTTGTGAGCCACCATACGGTTGCTGGGAATTGAACTCAAGACCTCTGGAAGAACAGCCAGTGCTCTTAACTACCGAGCCATCTCTCTAGCCCCAATTCTTTTCATTTTCTGATATTTCCTTTGCCACCCACAATTTTTTTGTATCCTGTAAATAATAATGAAATTATTTTCTACAACTAGCTTAAAACTATAAAATGTTACTGACATAATTGTCAACATAGGACTAATGTAAAATGATGTCTTGCTTTTTTTCCCCTGCATTACTTTTGTTGAAAACTGCTTAAATGCCAATTGTTTTTATTTTATTAAGATTCTATATAGACCTTTGATGCCTATCTCCCCCAAATTGACATCATGTTACTACTATAGTTCTAGGTTTAAGATTTCTACAGTATTGCCATAATGTAGCATTTTGATTTATAAGAGAAACTTTGGCAGTAAATTATTTGTTTGTGCCTTGTATTATAATGGAAACACTGTTCCTACTGGTTGCATTTGAAGGATTCCTTCAAGCATACTTGGTATCCAGGATGTTTTGAAATAGAACATGGAGGAGACAGAAATAATGGAAAGACAGCACTTTTCTGTAATTATTTGAATGCTACAACACAGGGAATTCAACGCAGATAAAACTTCTCCATTTACAGAAACCAAATGTGCAGAAGTGGATTGTTGTGATTCCAGATGAGTTGATAACACATATTCTCTGGCACATTTTTATGAGAAATCTCTTGAAAAACTATTTTATACTAAGTAAATATACCATCACAGCCTTAAAATCTCTAGCAATGTTTAGTTTCCCCTTGATGAATTACAATGCAATTTTCTAGCCTACTAATTTCACTAAGGCAGCTAATGAGTGGAGCCAAAGCCTAATCAGCTGCCAATCAGAATTCCTTGAAGCACAGAGTGTCAAATATTGAAGCAATTTTTAAAACTCATAAAAGCACTTATGTTCCATGATATGTCATAAAATCTGTGATGGAAATCTAACATTGATGAAGCTACCTTATTTCTCAAGTGTTTGCTCCTAACAAACAGCTTTCAAGTTTACCCAAATCTTTCATTAACATTCAAGTCTGTCACGAATGTACTACTATGTCACCCACAATGGTACTGTTGTACTATCTGGCTTTAGAGGAGTCATTAGCTATAGATAAATGCCAGTTATAGAACTCATCAAAATTGTAATGATAGAAATTTTGTCTTCCACAGAGGGAGGAAAACCAGCTCTGGCTTTTCCTCAGATATTGCCAGAGTGGAGTTTGTGTCTATGCTGTAGAAGCAGTTTGGTACTACACTCTGCTTCCACCCTTTATATCATCAAGCCTTCACTCCCAACATAACCCACAGTTCCATGGAAAGGCATATGTCAATTATTAATTTGTCATTTGAGAACCAGAATATAGGTGCTTTCCTTAAAAACAGTCAACAGGAATTGTGCACCTTCTACCCTTCCACCCCACACCCCGTTTGTAAGGTGCAGCCCTTCCATGCATACTGTGTGTCTCTTCAGCTACCTCCATGCACATAAAGACATGGAGGTTTTTGCACATTTGAGAATTGCCATAGACCTTCTTGCTAAACCGTCCATTAATGATCTTACCATGCTCTTTCTGTGATATTAATAAAGTGATCAGTATTTCCCTTCTCAGTCAAGTTTGGGGGAGTCTTAGCTAACCCGCTCCCTCCCACAGAGGGCTTTGGCTATCCTGCCAACAGGAGGCTTTATCTGACCTCTCCTGAGTTCTTTGAAAAAAATCTATTCGTGTTCAGATGAACATGCTTCCTGATCCCTGGGGTTCCTGGAGCACAGAACGAAGGTTTCCCATTCAGTAAGCCAGTTTGTTTCATTGTTTGGATTTCTATAGCAGCAGATGAGACTTTTTTCTTAGAGCACAGTGGACAAAGAACTCTCCCATGATTCTACCTAGAAATGACTTCAGGTATATGCATGAAAGATTTTCAATCACTTTGCATAGTGATACAGGAAGAAATATGCAGTTTTTTCCTAAGAAAACACTAACTGAGCAAGTGCCCATAGAAAATATGTGAAAATATCTCAATGTACTGTGAATATAAGAAGCTTTAACACAAAACACTGTCTCAGTCTCAGTGTTTGTCCCAACATTGAGTTTTCGGTCAAGAATCTACAGAAAACGTCAACTAAGTTCCAAACGGATGCCTTGATCCTCACCACCCATTTCCTGACACACACAGCTGATATATGGTGACAAATATCTTTATTCATAGGACAGACATATGCTTCTACCAAACCACTATCCTTGTTGAAATAAAATGCCCTGGTGCTCCTCTGTTCTCTGAATTGAAAAGCCTCCCTTAAGTCAGAAAACCAGAGACTATCTTTACCAAACAAACTTCTTTTTTAAAATTAATTTTTATTTAAATCTAAAACAATCTTATTTTACATACCAATCCCAGTTCCCTCTCCCTCCCATCCCCTCACTCTCCTCATAATCCTCCCACCCCACCTTCCATCCACTCCACAGGGAGGGTGAGGCCTCCCATGAGGGATCATTAAAGTCTGTCACATCTTTTGGGGTAGGACCTAGGCCCTCCCCTGTGTGTCTAGGCAGAGAAAGTATCCATCCATATATAGGGAATGAGCTCCCAAAGTCCATTTGTGCTCTACCGATAAATACTGGTTGCACTGCCAGAGGCCCCATAGACTGGTCAGGCCTTGGGACCTGGTTTGGTCTTATGTTGGTTCCCCAGCTATCAGACTGGGGTCTGTGAGCTCCCACTTGCTTTGGTCAGCTGTTTCTGTGGGTTTCTCCAGCATGGTCTTGACCCCTTTGCTCATCACTCTTCCCTCTCTACAACTGGATTCCAGGAGTTAGGCTCAGTAGTTAGCTGTGAATCTCTGCTTCTGCTTCCATCACTTACTGGATGGCGGCTCTAAGATGGCATTTAAGGTAGTCATCAATCTCATTATAGGTGAAGGCCATTTAAGGTAGTCTCTCTACTATTGCTTAGATTTTTAGTTGGGGTCACCCTTGTGGATCCCTGGAGATTTCCCTAGTGCCAGATTTATCATTAAGCCCACAATGGCTCCCTCTATTAAGGTATCTCTTTTCTTGCTCTCTTTCTCTATTCTTCCCCCAACTCAGCCTTCCTAATGCCTCATGTTCTCTTCCCCCCTTTCCTTCTTGCCTCCACTTTTTCTCCTCCTCCATGCGTCCATTTACTTAGAAGATCGTGTCCCTTCCCCTTTTTCCTGGATCCATGTATGTCTCTTTAGGATTCTGCTTGTTTCCTAGCTTCTCTGGGGTTGCAGATTGTAAGCTGGTTATCCTTTACTCTATGTCTAATATCCACTTATGAGTGAGTACATATCATGTTTTTCTTTCTGTGTCTGGATTATCTCACTCAGGATGGTTTCTTCCAGTTCCATCCATTTGCCTGCAAAATTCAAGATTTCATTGTTTTTGTTTCTGCTGAGTAGTACACCATTGTATAAATGTACCATATTATCTTTATCCATTCTTTGGTTGATGGGCACTTAGGTTGCTTCCAGGTTCTGGCTATTACAAATAATGCTGCTATGAACATAGTTGAACAGATGTCTTTGTGGTATGAATGTGTGGCACCCCTTGGGTATATGTCTAAGAGTGGAATTGCTGGATCTTGAAGTAGACTGATTCGCATTTTGCTAAGAAACCGCCATACTGATTTTCAAAGTGGCTGTACAAGTTTGCATTCCCACCACCAATGGAGGAACATTCTCCTTTATCCAATCTTCTCCAGCATAAACTGTAGTTTTATGTTTTTTATTCTAGCCATTCTGACTGGTTTAAGATGGTATCCTAGAGTTGTTTTCATTTGCATTTCCCTGATGGATAAGGATACTGAGCAATTTCTTTGGTGCCTTTCAGCCATTTGAGATTCTTCTATTGAGAATTCTCTATTTAGATCTGTACCCATTTTTTAAATTGGATTATTTGTGTTTTGGTGATTAGCTTCTTGAGTTCTTTGTATATTTTGGAAATCAGTACTCTGTCAAATGTGGGGTTGGTAAAGATCTTTTCCCATTCTGTGGGCTGCCGTTTTGTCTTGCTGACTGTGTCCTTTGCCTTACAGAAGCTTCTCAGTTTCAGGAGGTCCCATTTATTAATTATCAAACTCAATGTCTGTGCTACTAGTGTTATGTTCAGGAGGTGGTCCTCTGTGCCACTTTCTCTTCTAAGAGTTTCAGTGTGGCTGAATTTATATTGAGGTTTTGGAGTTAAGTCTTGTTCATTACAATAGATATGGACTAGCTGCAATCTCTACATGTCAGCATCCAGTTATGCCAGCAGCATTTGTTGAAGATGCTTTTTTCCCATTGTTTAATTTTAGCTTCTTTGTCAAAAGTCAGGTGTTCATACAGCTGTGGGTTGATTTGATTTGTTTCCATTGGTCTACCTGTCTCTTGTTATGCCAATACCAAGTTGTTTTCATTACTATAGCTCCATAGTAGAGCTTGAAGTCTGGGATGGTGGTGCCTCCGGAAGTTCTCTTATTGTACAGGGTTGGTTTGACTATCCTGAGTTTTTGTTTTTCATATAAAGTTGATTATTATTCTTTCAAGATCTGTGAAGAATTGTGTAGGGATTTTGATGGGGATTGCATTGAATCTATAGATTGCTTTTGGCAAGATTGTCATTTTTACTATGTTGTTCCTACCTATCCAAGATCATGGAAAATCTTTATTTTCTGATATCTTCTTTAATTTCTTTCTTTAAAGACGTAAATTTCTTCTTGTCATACAGGTCTTTCACTTGTTTGGTTAGAATTACCCCAAGATATTTTATGTTGTTTGTGGGAATTGTAAAGGGTGACATTTCTCTGATTTCTTTCTCCATGAAGGTATCATATGTATATAGTAGGGCTACAGATTTTTTTTGAGTTAACCTTGTATCCTGCCACTTTGCTGAAGGTGTTTATCAGCTGTAGGTGTTCCCTGGTAGAGTTTTTTGGGTCACTTATGTAAAACTATCATATCATCTGCAAATAGTGAAAGCTTGACTTCTTCCTTTCCGATTTGTATCCCCTTAATCTCCTTTTGTTGTCTTATTGCTCTAGCTAGAACTTCAAGGACAATACAGAAGAGGTATGGAGAGAGTGGGCAGCCTTGTCTTGTCCCTGATTTTAGAGGAATTGTGCTGAATTTCTCTCTATTTAATTTGATGTTGGCTGTCGGCTCGCTGTATATTGCTTTTATTATGTTAAGGTATGTTCCTGTTATCTCTGATCTCTCCAAGACCTTTATCATGAATGGGTGATGGATTTTGTCAAAGGCTTTTCAGCATCCAGTGAGATGATCATGTGTTTTTTTTTCTTTCCTCAGTCTGTTTATATGGTGAATTATATTGACAGACTTTTGTATATTGAACCATCCCCGCATATCTGGGATGAGGCCTACTTGAACATGGTGAATGATTTTTCTGATGTGTTTTTGGATTCAATTTGCCAGTATTTTATTGAGTAATTTTTGCATCAATGTTCATGAGGGAGATTGGTCTGTAGTTCTGTTTTTTAGTTATATCTTTGTGTGGTTTGTGTACCAACGTAATTGTGCATTTAAAAAGAATTTGGCAATGACCCTTCTGTTTCTATTGTGTGGAACAACTTGAGGAGTATTGGTATTAGGTCTTCTAAGATGCTTCCCAACAAACTTCTTTGTATTCTCTCCAGATATGGAAGAAGAAATGTGCTGCAACAGTACTACAGATGTACTGGAAATACATATTGTGATGGGTGAGGTTGGTAAAATTGTTAGCTAATGCCTGTCTGACAGTTAGAAATGGATACATCACAGGGAGGAGATACTCATTGAGAAAAAAAGGAAACATTGATATACAGTATTTTCTCTATGAAGCATGCCTGTTTTCTCATAGTCAAATTCAAGTGTAAATACCAATATTTATATTAAAAACCAGATAAACTGGGTCAGTCACTGGTTACAAAATAGTACATTATAGACATGCTTCTGTGCCATCATATAACTACCTTTACATTGGATATAATCTAATTCTCCTTATTAAATTGAAACAAAGTTTTTAAGTCACTTTTGATATAAGAAATGAAATTAAACAAAGAGGTATGAAAATGTTTAAGCAGAAGAACCAAGCAACCTGGTGTGTAGGAAAAAAATCTTTCTTATCTGTATTGACTCATCTCAACATAATGTCTCTGACATTCAGGACACTGCTTTTTGTTTTGTTTTGTTTTTCAGTTGGGTTTTTATCCGCAAGGAAGCAATGCCATGGATATTAATCTTCAGCTCATTTATTTGAATATATTATGAATATTCATGATCAACTCCAAAGATGTAATTTTTTGTCAGCTTTTGAAGGACTGTATCGCTACAGGGAATTGAACATAGTGTCTCATTTGTACTAAGCAAGTAGGCACTCATTGTTGCTGAACCATGGCCTCTGCCCTAATGGAGAGGGTAGGCAAGATCCAGGCCTGGAAGAGCAGTTTGCTTCATTTATGAAGGAGATTTATTCTTCTTAACCCAGCAAGCCAAGTTTGGGGCAGGACTGTAATTCTCTTAGGGACAGGGAATGTTACAAAGAGTATGAGGCAACATGGTGAGGCATGGTCATAGTGCTGGCCAAGTGTTAGATGCTAGCATGTAGCCATATCTAAGGCATACTGGTCTACAAGTGTTTGTTCTGAGTGGTCAGCATGTCTGGTTAGGAAGGAAAGCCTAGGTCAGTGTCCTTGTGAAACATTGTCCTCTAAGCATAATGTCTTGACCAGAAGAGCTAGTGACCCCTAGAAGAATCCCTCAAGACCTGGAATCATGGGTGGATGAACCAGAGATTCCAGCCACTTCTTCTTCCCTACATCCCAGCTGTATGTGATTCTGTGTCACCTGCACATGGTTTTGGGTGGTAAAATATATGAACAGTGGAAGATTAAGGGAAGGGGTAACCATGCAGCTATGAACATGTACTCATCTATATTAAAGTAACACTTTTAAATGATAGGGCTTTTTTGGGGGGGGAGGTTCTCACATTCCTGTGAATAACCCCTCATCAATGCTTCTGTAAGTAACCTTAATTAAACTCATTGATTCACCAAGGACAACTTGGTACAGTTATTATCTTGGTCTGTTACTGGGACCCTTCTAGGGGGAAATAGACATTTGTTCATAACTCTCCAGATAAAGCTCATGTAACAGCCTTCTATGTGTCAGCATGTAGCCTCTAATACATGTAAAAACTTGGTCCTACCTGAGTCAGAGGCTGTATGTAGCTGAGCCTACATAGTGGGGTTCCTCAGTTCTTGACTCTAGATTGAGGGAGACATGCATAGACAGTTTCTTTCTGTAGGCGAACCTATAAGTCTCTTTTTACAGAAAACTAATTCAGACATCTAGAGAGGAGGCAGAAAGTAAAAGAGGAAGCTTTGCCACTTCTTTACAGAACTTGGGTGTAACACATCCTGTAGCAATACATGTGGGTTTGTTCTATATATTGTATTTCTGTGGCTGAGATTGGGAGAGGGCTTATCTCCCTGTGTTGAAGGCTGTGAACTAAGTTGGCCTGTGCCTTTCCAGACTGTCTAATGTATGGAAGACCTTAAATTCCTTGCCAGGTAAATTCCTGACCTGTCTTAGCTGTGAAATATTTGTTTCTCATTACCCACTTCCTGTTCCCTTCACTCAGTTGTTGATATCTTGGTCTCTTGATTTGTGCCCCTATCCTTGACATGGAATATCATTGGAATATAGATGGAATGTTCCATCTATACTCACGGAGTAATTCCAATTACTCATGGAATATCCAATTGAGTAATTGTATCCTTGCTTCATATCACCTGCTCAGAAATAATGAAGAAGATCAGAATTTATGGAATAATCATGAATGGGTCTCAGCTACTGGAAGGCCAGAATTCTACTCTCAAAAATAAGTAATTATAACTTTTTTCCAGCTTCAAAGTCCAAGTGGAACTTCCCCTTTCTGCCTTAGAGTTGTCCATGTATGCCATCCGAAGACAACTGTATGCTCCTCAGAGTTCACACAATCCCTATGGAGATTAATTTCTTTCATCATTCTGTATATGCTACTTCCCTACCAAATGATGGGATTTTTTTAAAGGGCAGGTCCATTTTGAACATTGTTCAAAAATGTTTTCACCCATAAATCTCATATTAAACACTGAAGTGCAGCCCTTAGTATAGTTATCAGAAAGACAACCCTAATAGCAAGCCTGAAGAGTGAGGTCATGTTATTTTGTCTATGAAACAAAAACAGGGTAAGACATAGGTACTATTATCAGACAGAGTTGACAATACACACACACACACACACACACACACACACACACACACACACACACGACATTAACATCAGTGGAGCACAGTGTGGAAGTGAGATTTTCCATAACACTTCATAGAACAAGAGGCCAATCAAGAGGCCTCAAGAGGACTGTGTCAACTTGGGAACTACAGAGAGAATACTATGAAGGCAGAAGGCTTCTTGAAGGCAGTAGCACCCACTCCTGTACTATAAATCCATGAGATGGGAATGGCAACTCAGCATACAAACCTTCATGGTCTGAAAATTGTCTTCAAAACCTTCCTCTTGTAGGAAGAATGAAGTGCCAAAGAGACAAAAGTCAATGAAGGGCTTCTGCATGCCATGAGAATTTAATTATCAGAACTTACCTTCATACAACTCACCAAACTGAACCCTATGCTTAACTCATGTGATAGGAGACTAGAAGATGGGAAAGCAGGGGTGCCAGAGAACAGGGTTGCATTTTGACAAGAACATGTTTTCCAAATCCCTGGTGATCAAAGATGAAACCACCAGAGGGTTTAGAGGATTTATAAGAGAAACAAAGGGTTGGATGGTGGGAGAGAGCAGAAATGTTGGATTGTTTGACTCTAAAGCTCAGTCCTGAACCATATGGTTATGTTGGACTAATGCTAACAAATGTGTATGGCACATGCAGTTCTACACCAAGAAGGGTATATGAGCCAGCCATATCACTGCATGTCCAGCTCTATATTGAGGTATGCTCATCCTCACCTGGTCCATTTCTGCTATTCGTGCAGTAGCCATTTTAGTATGGGCTTCAGTAGACTTCATGTACATTCAGTCCACCAGCACTTTACCAAGTCTGTCCCACACTGGATTTCTCTGTTGATGTTCAGGTTTCCTGTGAACATCTGTTGAGGTAGTATCTCGGCTTTTTATCAGGTTCTATCTCTTATTTATTCACAAAATTATGGTGAACTTATGAACACATTCCCAGTTTGATCAATGCCACAAGAGTAAAAGCCCTAGAAATGGACTGGTCACTCTGCAGATATAGAGGAAGGACACAGATACTCAACCAACCACAATAGATCAGCCCATTAGTTTTTCTGAAACAGATGGTTGTCTCCATTTTATATTCCTGTTAATGTCTTCCTTTAGTTCCACATGAAAGCTCAGATGACTATTGCGGACCCCCTATCAAAAATTTCTCCCCTCATCTGAAAGGTTTAACCTGTAGTGACTTGCAGTGTTCTAGTTACAACAATTTTACATCTTTCAAAATTGCAGTGGGAAGTAATTTTGTCATAATATTTCATTTCATATGACAGCAATGTGACATTTCTTCAAGATAGTGTAGATACTGCATACATCGTTCTTCATTTCAAACATATCACTTGTTTCTCTAGACTTGTACATTTTCTTATCTAATTTCTCCTTTTTGAATTGAGGAAATCAGGATGAGCTTCATAGCGCCTTGAATTAAAAAAAAAATCAGACCGTAATTTACCATAATTATGGAACAATTTGGAAAATGAGAAAAAACAACCATGGTTTTTCCTATACATGACACACAAGCTGTTGCTTTTTTAGCAAACAGATGTGTTTTATGTGCCACCAGAGGGCTGTGGCCCATTCAGACCTCCAGTTGGAAGCTTTTCTAAAGCTGGCGATCCTCCTCAAAATATCTACAGGATCATTGGATTGTATGACTCAGGAAAATGCTTTCCTCCTGCATGACTGTTTTCGGAAAGGTCTGCATGGCAGCCTATAAACTTATATTAGTTTTCCTAGTCTTTATAGTGATTTCTTGGGACACTGGGAAAAATGATGATGTGCTAATATCTCAGCCATGCTAATATCTCATACTTCAGCTTTCCTATATGTTATCATGTACTTGTTCCTTTCTTGTTTATGTTACCATATGATCAGGATTAAGGCTGGGACCTAGCACCCCTGGTATCTCTAATTTTGTCCTATCAGGTATTAGTTCTGTATACCTTTCATTAAGCTATAAAACCTCCTTGAGTCTCATTTCATGAAATGGGGGTATTCTAAGTTCCCTCATAAGATTGCCATGCAGTTTAACTGTTATAGTAGCGTACTCTGCTCTTGTTTTTCTGGTCATACCTTATTGCGAACACTTTCTACTCAGTGCCCTAACATTGGCTTCATTAACACAGTTAGTTTATGCTAAGGTTCTGGAAGTCTCAAGACATAACAATTTGAAAAGAATCTGATATTGGCATACCTTGGAAGTGCTCACATTCACCAGAGTGCTCCAGCAGAATTGGCCACTAGTTTTCTGAAGAAGTTGCTTACTTGATGGCAAATTATCTGACTTTCCCCTCCAGATCTCATTTATTCTTGCTTCACTGTTTTCCTTTCAGATAATGTATTTGGCCAGTCATTGGTGGCACCCGCCTTTAATCCTAGCACTCAGGAGGCAGAGGCAGGTGGATCTCTGTGAGTTCGAGACCAGACTGGTCTACAAGAGCTAGTTCCAGGACAGCATCCAAAGCCACAGACAAACTCTGTCTCAAAAAACCAAAACCAAAACCAAACCAAACAAAACAAAACAAAAAACAGATAATGTATTTGACCTTAACTTACTGTCTACATGTGAAAAGCTTTTAGCAACAACCACTCTGTAGGCTACTTATTTTTTGTTGTTGCTGTGACAGGATACTTAACAGAGAAACTTGCTGTTGGAGGTGTTTGGTTTGGCTCTCAGTTTCTGAGAGTACAGTCCATCAGGTGAGGAAGGCAGGGTGGTTGTAGTATGTTGATATAATAGTTCTCTAAAGAACAGAACTGATAGAATGAATAAGTTTTTTTTAAAGGGATTTATTAGATTGGCTTACAAGGTGCAGTCCAAGTCATCCAACAATGGGAAGGCCAATAATCCAGTAGTTGCTTACTCCATGACACTGATTGCCTCTGCAGTTCCAATCTAGTGCTGAAAACCTGGAGGACTCCTGGAGAGCTGCTGGTCTTCAGTCTTGGAGTCCCAAGAGGTTGGTTTTAATGTTGGTGAAGAAATGCTATAGCACTGGGATAGATGAACTTGCCAGCAAGAGTGATGGTAGGGAGGCAAAAATCAAACCTTTTTACTTCCATGTCCTTTTTTCTGTCTACCACCATAAAATGCTATTTGCATACATTTAGGGTAGGTCTTCATGTGTTTAATAATTTGATCAAGAAAATCCCTCCCAGAAGTGTTCAGCAACTTGTATTTTAAATAATTCCATTTGCTATCAAGTTGACAACGAAGATTAGCCATCACAGTTGGTCAGTGGCAATGGGAGCATGCTGCAGTAGTTTCTCTCCTAGTACTGAGCAGGAAATATGAAGACTTGGAAGCAGGGTGTTTAGCTTGAGATCTACCCTTAAGTGACCTATGTTAACTAGGTAGGCCCTAAATTCCAAAGATTCCACAGCCTCACAAACCAGCATCAGCAGTTGGGGAACAAGTCCTCATGTGAGCTTGTGGGGGACAGTTCAGATTTTAATCACAGCAAGCAAAGAAACTAAATAATGATGATTACTAATCCCATGGACCTATTTAATGTGTGACATTACAATGGACTATAATTTTGAAAATCACCTTCATTTCTGTCACATCTGTGGGCCTTTATTGTCTATCCCTTTCTGTAGTGTTTTCAAATAATTAGTCTTTGTTAACTGGTTTCCTACTTGAATGATAAGAACATGTTCAACCGAATTTAGACCTGTGTTAAGTTTTCTATGTTTTAAAATAAAAATCTATGAACATTGATTTGGCAGCTCATCTGACAAGTAGTAAAGGTTGAATTTTATGTGCATAGGTGAGAAAAAATGGCCAGTTCCCGATAGTGCCCTGAAAAGCAATAGTGCCTGCTTTTGTCACAAAGACCCCTTTCTTCTTTTTAGTGAACACTGAACATTGATAGTATGTTATGATAAATTAACCATAATATTTGTGGAGGCCAAATGTCTCAGAAAAAAAAAGCAGCAGTAACATCCTAGGAAAAATGTAAAGCGATCTATAGACACCTGTAACTCATTCATTGGACCAAGGGTTAAGTTTCACAGAAAGCAATCACTAGTATGGATTGAGTTCATTCAGACACAGTGATTTTTATTTTTGTAATTATAAAACTGTGAAATGTTTTCTCTGACCACGGTTGCCCTCAGTAGTACTCAGGACAGTTGACCTTGGGAAACAACACTGCTCTTTTCTTCCGAGGCGAAGTTAAGCCATTTACTATAACATTTCAAAATTGGAATAGAAGGAAAGATGTCTCTATTTGTTTCATTTCTCTGTTCAGCATCTGTTCAGTAGAATAACATTTGAGAAATGTCCAGGCTCCCTTTGTGTGTGTGTGTGTGTGTGTGTGTGTGTGTGTGTGTTTTAAGAGTATGCTTGCTGCCTACACTCACTAGGACAGATAAGTGTGGGCCCTATTCAGGCCCATCTTCCCCTTCCCCTCACTCTAGTTTCCTGTGTCCACTTGATGTGTAGTAGACCTACCCCAGTAGGCCAGAGCATCCAGAGTCTGTAGACATCGCAGACCTACTGGGAGAGGAGATGAGAGAGAGAGAGAGAGAGAGAGAGAGAGAGAGAGAGAGAGAGAGAGAGAGACCCCACCTGCACCCACTGAAAAAAGGGATGGGAAGATGACAGTATAAGAACACATTCAACAACAGAAAGACCAATATGATATGACCAGAGTCTAGGGACTCTACACCAGCAAGACCTGAACATCCCAACACAGATGAAACAGAAGAGAATGACCTTAAAAACAACTTTATGAAGATGACAGAGACACCCAAAGAGGAAATGAGAAAATCTCTTACAGAACTAGAAGAAAAAACGAGCAAAAATACAAGAAATGAGGAAAAGACAAATGAAAAAATTCAAGAAATAAACAAATCTCTTAAAGAAAGCAAGGAAAGCAAAGAAAAAACAACCAAATAAGTGAAGGAAACAATTCAAACAGTTCAAGACTTTAAAGCTGAAATAGGAACAATAAAGAAAACACAGAATGAAGGAATGCTGGAAAAAGAAAAGCTGAGTAAATAATCAGGAACTACATATTTAAGCATAACCTACAGGCCTAGCAGTGGAGGCACATGCCTTTAATCCCAGCATTTGCGAGGCAGAGGCAGGCAGATCTCTGTTAGTTCAAGGGCAGCCTGGTCTACAGAGCAAGTTCCAGGACAGGCTCCAAAGCAATACAGAGAAACCCTGTCTTGAAAAAACAAAAACAAAAACAAAACAAAACAAACAAACAAACAAACAAAAAGCATAACCAACAGAATTTCAGGTGTTGAAGATTCATGAGAGGAAAGAGATTCATCAACCAAAGAAACTCTTAAGTCCAACAAATCCCTAACACAAAATATCTAGGAAATATGGGACACCATGAAAAGGCCAAACCTAACAATAATAGGTACAGAAGAAGGTGAAGAAATCCAGCTCAAGAGTACAGAAAATATATTCAACAAAATCACAGAAGAAAACTTACCCAACATTAAGAAAGACATGCCTAAGAAAGTACAAGATGCATACAGAACACCAAATAGACTGGACCACAAAAAGTCCTCTCATCACATAATAATTAAAACACCAAACTTACAGAATAAAGAACAAATATTAAGAGCAACAAAGGAAATAGGCCAAGTAACATATAAAGGCAGATCTATCAGAATTATATCTGACTTCTCAGTGGAAACTCTGAAAGCAAAAAGGTCCTGGCTAGATGTTCTACAAATGCTAAGGAACCAAGGATGCTACCCCAGACTACTATACCCAGCTAAACTTTCAATCACTATAGATGGAGAAAACAAGATACTCCATAACAAAACCAGATTTAAACAACACATATCCACAAATCCAGCCCTAAAGGGAGTATTGGAAGGAAAACTCCAACCCAAGGAAGATAACTATACTCACAAAAGTATAGGCAATAGATAATCTCACTTTACCAAAAACCAAAAGAAAAAAAAAAGGAGGGGATTCATACACAACACCACCACCACCAAATCCAAAACAAATAAGAATTAATAACCAATGGTCATTATTATCCCACAATATTAATGGTCTTAACTTACATGTAAAAAGACACAGGCTAACAAAATGGATATGAAGACAGAAGCCATCCTTCTGCTGCATACAAGAAACATACCTAAACTTCAAAGACAGACGTTACCTCAGAGTAAAGGGTTGGGAAAAGATTTTCCAATCAAATGGACCTAAGAAACAAGCTGGTGTAGCTATTCTAATATCTAAAAAATTAGACTTCAAACTAAAATTAATCAAAAGAGGTGAAGAAGGGCATTTCATATTCATCACAGGAAAAGTCCATCAAGATAAAGTCTCAGTTCTGAACATCTATCCACCAAATACAAAGGCACCCACATTCATAAAAAAAATTACTAAAACTCAAATCACACATAAAACCCCATACGCTTATAGTGGGAGACTTCAAGACCCCACTCTTACCACTATGGATAGGACCACCAGACAGAAAATTAACAAAGAAACAAAGGAACTAACAGAAATTATGACCCAGTTGGGTTTAACAGACATCTATAGCACATTCTATCCAAACACAAAAGAATATACCTTCTTCTCAGCGCAACATGGAACCTTTTCTAAAATCAACCACATACTTGGCAACAAAGCAAACATCAACAGATACAAAAAGTTGGAATAACCCCTGAAAGTTATCATTTGGCTTGATCACCATGGCTTGAAGCTAGAATTCAACAACACAATTGCAGAAAATCAACAAACTCATGGAAAATGAACAATGCTCAATTGCATCACTCCTGGGCCAAGGAAGAAATAAAGAAATAAATTAAAGACTTCCTAGAATTAAATGAAAATTAAGACAGAGCATACTCAAACTTATGGGACACTATGGAAACAGTGCTAAGAGTTGAAATTTCATAGCACTAAGTGTCCACATGAAGAAACTGGAGAGTAATCACACTAGAGAATTAACAGAACACCTGAAAAGCTCTAGAAGAAAAAGAAGCCAACTCACCCAGGAGGAGTAGATGCCAGGAAATAATCAAATTGAGGGCTGAAATCAATAAAGGAGAAACAATGAAAACAAGTCAAAGAATCAGTGTAACAAAGAGTTGGTTTTTGAAAACCAACAAGATGGATAAACCTTTATCCAAACTAACCAAAAGGCAGAGAGAGAGAGCATGCTAATTAACAAAGGGGAACACATAACAATGGGCACTGAGGAAATTCAGAGAATCATCAGGTCATAGTTTGAAAATCTTTACAAATTCGAAATTTAAAAGAAATGTGTTATGATAAATCTTTCTGCCAAAAGTGGCCCGAACCCTACTGCCACATGGGCAGTTTCCACCAGCCACCTGAGTTCTGCCTGCTGAGTTAGGGCCCCAATTAATGCACAGAGACTTATATTAGGTGCAAATGCTGCTTGTCCAATAACTAAGATTCTCATCTGTTAGCTCAGTCTTAATTATCATAAATCTATATAAGACTTATCTTATTGGAAGCCTTCCATTGGCATCCTCACTTGCCAATGGATCACGTGGCGACTCTGGAGGCAGAGAGAGGGCCACTTCCTTCTTGCCCTTGTTCATATATCAGTCTCCCTGCTATGTCACTTCCTGCCTGGATCACCACTTCTTTACTACATTTCCCAGAATCCTCCTTGACTCCTAGTCCTGCCTAACTTGCTGCCTCATTGGCCAAACAGTACTTTATCATCCAGTAGGACAAACACATACACAGAAGCACTTCCCCCATCAGAAATGGACAATTTTCTGAATAAATATCACTCACCAAAACTAAATCAAGAACAGATACGCAATTTAAATAGACCTATAATCCCTAATGAAATAGAAGCAGTCATCAAAAGTCTCCAATCCTAAAAAAGCCCAGAGCCAGGTAGTTTCAGTGCAGAATTCTACCAGAAATTCAAAGAATAGCTAATATCAATACTTCTCAAAGTGTTCCACACAACAGAAGCAGAACAGTCATTGCCAAATTCTTTTTATGAGGCTACAATTACCTTGGTACCACACAAGTAAGAAATAGAATTATAGGCCACCGCCGATTGACCTGGAACTAGGTGAGTGAGTTTCTGCCCGCTCCCGACCCCAGGCCAGAACACCCCGACCACCCCCATCCCCCCACCCCCGCCTGTGCCTGTGGGCTTGGGCCAGACACGCCCAGGCAGGGAGGAGCTCCCTGCGCCCTGCTAGCACCCCACTCTTCCATTCTGCCAAATGACAGAGGAACTAGGAACTAGTGAGGAGACTACCAGGAGCGTCAAGATCATCTAGAGTTGTGGACATTGAATTCCTAGCCCCACACACCACTGGGCCACAAGAGGAGATAGAGAGAACCCACCTGCACCCACTAAAAGAAGATATGGGGAGAAGACAGAATAAGATTTCACTCAACAACAGAAAGACCAATATGACACCACCAGAATCTAGGGACTCCACTCCAGCAAGAGCTGAAAAGCCCAACACAGAGCATGAAGATGAGATGGACCTCAAAAATTATCTCAGCAAGTTGATAGAGACCTTTAAAGAGGAAACAAGAAAATCCCTTAAAGAAATAGAAGAGAAAGCAAACAAAAAATTAAATGAATTGGAGGAAAAGACAAACCAAAAAATTCAAGAAATAAATAAATCTCTTAAAGAATCTAAAGAAAGCCAAGAAAAAACATCCAAGCAAGTGAAGGAAGCTCTTGAAATAGTTCAAAGCATGAAAGCTGAAATACACACAATAAAGAAAACACAGAATGAGACCATGTTGGAAATGGAAAGGTTGGATAAATGATCAGGAACTAAAGATGTAAGTATATCCAACAGGATTCAAGAGATGGAAGAGAGAATCTCAGCTACTGAAGACTCGCTAGAGGATATACATTCATCAACCAAAGAGAACCTCAAGTCCAACAAAACCCTAACACAAAATATCCAGGAAATATGGGACACCGTAAAAAGGCCAAACCTAAGAATAATAGGTGTAGAAGAAGGTGAAGAAACACTGCTCAAAGGTACAGAAAACATATTCAACAAAATCATAGAAGAAAACTTCCCCAACCTACAGAAGGATATGCCTATGAAAGTACAAGAAGCTTACAGGACACCAAACAGACTGGACCACAAAAAGAAGTTGCCCCGACACATAATAATCAAAACACCAAATCTACAATAAAGAGAAAATATTAAGAGCAGCAAAGGAAAAAGGCCAAGTAACATATAAAGGCAAACCAATCAGAATCACACCCGACTTCTCAATGGAAACTCTGAAAGCCAGAAGGTCTTGGATAGATACCCTACAAGCACTAAGGGAGCATGGATGTCAACCCAGACTACTGTACCCAGCAAAACTTTCAATCACTATAGATGGAGAAAACAAGATATTCCACGACAAAAACAGATTTAAACAATACATATCAACAAATCCAGCACTACAGAAGGCTCTGGAAGGAAAATTCCAACCCAACGAACATAACTACACTCACAAAAACACTGGCAGCAGTTAATCTAATTTCACCAAACACAAAAAGAAACAGGAGGGCAAAATCCACATGCAATGATACCACCAACAATAAATCCAAAACAAAGAAGAACCAATGAACAATGGACATTAATATCCCTAAATGTCAATGGTCTTAACTTACCCATAAAAAGATTATAGGCTAAAAGAATGGATACGAAGACAGAATCCATCCTTCTGCTGTTTACAAGAAACACACCTCAACTTCAAAGACAGGTGATACCTCAGAGTAAAAGGATGGGAAAAAATTTTCCAATCAAATGGGCTCAAGAAACAAGCTGGGGTAGCAATCCTAATATCTAACAAATTAGACTTTAAACTGAAAGCAATCAAAAGAGATAAAGAAGGGCATTTCATACTCATCACAGGAAAAGTCCATCAAGATGAAGTCTCAATCCTGAACATCTATGCCCCTAATACGAAAGCACCCACTTTTGTAAAAGAAAAATTACTAAAGTTCAAACCACACATAAAAACACACACACTTATAGTAGGAGACTTCACCCCCCTTACACCATTGGACAGAACTACTAGACAGAAACTTAACAAAGAAACAAAGGATCTGAAAGAAGTTATGACACAACTGGGTTTAACAGATATCTATAGAACATTCCATCCAAACACAAAAGAATATACCTTCTTCTCAGCGCCACATGGAACCTTCTCAAAAATTGACCACATAGTTGGCAGCAAAGCAAACCTCCACAGGTACAAAAGTATTGAAATAACCCCCTGTATCTTATCAGACCACCATGCATTAAAGCTAGAATTCAACAGCAATACAAATTGCAGAAAACCTACATTTGCGTGGAAAATGAATAACTCCCAATTGCACCATTCCTGGGTTGAGGAAGAAATAAAAAAGAAATTAAAGACTTCCTAGAATTTAATGAGAATGTAGACACAACATACCCGAACTTATGGGACACCCTGAAAGCAGTGCTAAGAGGGAAGTTCATAGCACTAAGTGCTCACATGAAGAAACTGGAGGAAAATCACATTAGAGAATTGACAGAACAACTGAAAGCTTTAGAGCAAAAAGAAGCAAACACACCAAGGAGGAGTAGACGCCAGGAAATAATCAACCTGAGAGCTGAAATCAACAAAGTAGAAACTAGGAAAACAGTACAAAGAAACAATGAAACAAAGAGTTGGTTCTTTGACAAGATCAATAAGATAGACAAACCTCTAGTCAAACTAACCAAAAGGCAGAGAGAGAGCATGCTAATTAACAAAATCAGAAATGAAAAGGGAGATATAACAACGGACACTGAGGAAATCCAGAGAATCTTTAGGTCATACTTTGAAAACCTGTATTCCACAAAATTGGAAAATCTAAAGGAAATGGACAACTTTCTGGATAAATATCACTTACCAAAATTAAATCAAGATCAGATAAACAGTTTAAATCGAGCTATAACCCCTAATGAGATAGAAGCAGTAATCAAAAGCCTCCCAACCAAAAAAAGCCCAGGGCCAGATGGCTTCACTGCAGAATTCTACCAGAAATTCAAACAAGAGCTAATTCCAGTACTCCTCAAACTGTTCCACACAATAGAAGCAGATGGGATATTGCCAAACTCTTTCTACGAGGCTACAATCACTTTGATACCCAAGCCACACAAAGATATGACTAAGAAAGAGAACTACAGACCAATATCCCTCATGAACATCGATGCTAAAATACTCAATAAAATATTGGCCAACCGAATCCAAGAACATATCAGAAAAATCATCCACCATGATCAAGTAGGCTTCATCCCAGGGATGCAAGGATGGTTCAACATACGAAAATCCATCAATGTAATCCACTATATAAACAAACTGAAAAAGAAAAACCACATGATCATCTCACTAGATGCTGAAAAAGCCTTTGACAAAATCCAACATCCCTTCATGATAAAGATCTTGGAGAGAACAGGAATAACAGGAACATATCTAAACATGATCAACGCAATATACACCAAACCAATAGCCAACATCAAAGTTCCTCTAAAATCAGGAACAAGACAAGGCTGTCCACTCTCTCCATATCTCATCAATATTGTACTTGAAGTTCTGGCTATAGCAATAAGACAAGAAAAGGGGATCAAAGGGATACAATTTGGAAAGGATGAAGTAAAACTTTCACTATTTGCAGACGACATGATAGTCTACATTAGTGACCCGAAAAACTCTACCAGGGAACTCCTACAGCTGATAAACACCTTCAGCAAGGTAGCAGGATACAAAATTAACTCAAAAAAATCAGTAGCCCTACTATATACAGATGATAAATCCAATGAGAAAGAAATCAGGGAAACATCACCTTTCACAATATCCACAAGCAACATAAAATATCTTGGGGTAACACTAACCAAAAAAGTAAAAGATCTGTACAATAAGAACTTTGAGACTTTAAAGAAAGAAATTAAAGAAGATACCAGAAAATGGAAAGATCTCCCATGCTCTTGGATAGGTAGAATTAACATAGTAAAAATGGCAATCCTGCCAAAAGCAATCTACAGATTCAATGCAATCCCCATCAAAATCCCAACACAGTTTTTCACAGACATTGAAAGAACAATACTCAACTTTATATGGAAAAATAAAAAGCCCAGGATAGCCAAAACAACTCTTTACAATAAAGGATCTTCTGGAGGCATCACCATCCCCGACTTCAAGCTCTACTATAGAGCCATAGTTCTGAAAACAGCTTGGTATTGGCACAAAAATAGACTGATAGACCAATGGAATCAAATTGAAAACCCTGATATGACCCACGCACCTATGGATACCTTATTTTTGACAAAGGTGCTAAATCTATACAATGGAAAAAAGATAGCATCTTCAACAAATGGTGCTGGTACAATTGGATTCGGACATGCAGAAAATTGCAGATAGATCCATATCTGTCACCATGCACAAAACTTAAGTGCAAATGGATCAAAGATCTCAGCATAAATCCAGCCACACTGAATCTTCTAGAAGAGAAAGTGGGGACTACCCTTGAACAAATTGGCACAGGAGACCACTTCCTGAACATTACGCCAGTAGCACAGACACTGAGGTCTGCAATTAATAAATGGGACCTCCTGAAACTGAGAAGCTTATGCAAGGTAAAGGAAACAGTCAGTAGGATAAAACGACCACCCACAGAATGGGAAAAGATCTTCACCGATCCCACATCTGACAGAGGACTGATTTCCAAAATATATAAGGAGCTCAAGAAGCTAGCCACTAAAACACCAAACAATGAAATTAAAAAGTGGGGTGCAGAACTAAATAAGGAATTCTCAACAGAGGAATCTGAAATGGCTGAAAGACACTTAACAATGTGCTCAAAATCATTGGCCATTAGAGAAATGCAACTCAAAACAACTCTGAGATACCATCTCACGCTTGTCAGAATGGCTAAAATAAAAAATATCAATGACAATCTATGCTGGAGAGGATGTGGAGAAAAAGGAACACTCCTCCATTGCTGGTGGGAGTGCGAACTTGTAAGACTACTCTGGAAATCAGTATGGCGGTTGCTCAGAAAAATGGGAATCAGCCTACCTCAAGATTCAGCCATTCCTCTCTTGGGTATATACCCAAATAGGGCATGTACTTACAACAAGGACATATGTTCAACCATGTTCATAGCAGCATTGTTTGTAATAGCCAGAACCTGGAAGCAACCTAGATGCCCCTCTACTGAAGAATGGACTGAGAAAATGTGGCACATCTATACAATGGAGTACTACTCAATAGAAAAAAGCAACGGAATCTTGAAATTCCCAGGCAAATGGATGGAACTAGAGGAAACCATCCTGAGTGAGGTAACCCAGTCACAAAAAGACAAACATGGTATGTACTCACTGATATATGAATTTTAGACATAGAGCAAAAGATTACCAGTATATAATGCTCTTCACCAAAGAAACTAGGAAACATGAAGGACTCTAAAGGATAAATGGTTCCCAGGAATGGAAGTGGCATGAACTCCTGAACTAATTGGGAGCATGAGGATGGGGGGAGGGAGCTGCTACAATAAGAGCAAGAGAAGTAGAGGAGAGGAAATGGAGGGGCAGAAATATTGAGTTGGGGGAAGAATAGAGGAAAGAGAGCAGGATGAGAGATACCATATCAGAGGGAGCCACTATAGGTCCGAGAAGAGATCTGGAACCAGGGAGATCTCCAGAGACCTACAAGGATGACACGATCTGACAATCCAGGCAATGGTGGAGAGGATAACCTAAAAGCCCTTCCCCTAAAATGAGATTGATGACTTCTCTTTATGCCATCCTAGAGCCCTCACCCAGTGGCTGATGGAAGCAGAGACAGACATCCACAGATATACACTGAGCTGAAATCGGGAATTTAGTTGAAGAGAGGGAGGAATGAAGAGCGAAGGGGTCTGTACCAGGTTGGAGAAACCCACAGGAACAGTTGGCCTGAACAAGGGAGAGCACATCGACCCCAGATGCTATCTGGGAGGTCAGTACAAGACTGATACAGCCCCCTGAACATGGATGTCAATAAGGAGGCCTCTGCACTCCAGGGAGCCTCTGGTGGTGGATTAGTGTTTTTCCCTGGTGCAAGAAGGGACTTTGAGAGCCCATCCCATATGAAGGGTTACACTCTGACAGTGGAACCAGTATTTATCACCAGTGCACAAATGGACTTTGGGAGCCCATTCTCCAAGGAGAGATACTCTCTCAGCCCAAATACATAGAGGAGGGCCTAGGCCCTCCCCCAAATGATGTGACAGACTTTAAATATCCCCCATAAAAGGCCTCACCCTCTTTGGGAAGTGTGTAGGGGGTGGCATGGGGATGTTAGGGGTGGGATGCTGGGGGGATTCTTGGGGGGCAATGGAGAAAAGGAGGGAGAGGGAAGTGGGATTGATATGAAATAAGATTGTTTCTAAATTAAATAAATAAATTTAGTAAACAAAAGGTATATTCATGTATGTTCACATTTGTGCTCTTTCTTCTAAGGTCATTGTGTTAAGTTTATACAGGAGTCTAAGTGAATAATTAAATGAAAAATCATGTTTGACTCAGTATGTATGTCAAAATTCATCTGACTTTCCCTTTGTAATTTAATATATATATATATATACATATATATATATTAATTCCATTAATATTATAAAGTTGTCAGAGCAAAGTAATCTAGCTTATTTTTTCCTTAAGTTGATGGGTTTTTTTTGTTTTGTTTTTGTATGTTTCTGGGTATCAAACCCAGGGCCATGAGCAACACTGTTGCTCTGCCACTAAGCCACACTGTCAGGACTCAAGGTCATACATTTTCTTTCCACATGTATTCTTTTTCTGGTTTGCTTGTTTTTCCCTCCTTAATGAAACAGCTTTTATGGGTGGAAACACTGAGACATTCATGAAAAGTAACTATGTTGTAAGAAAGATATGTATTATGGACAAGATAGAGATGAATTGCTCTGGTTAATCAATAAATTTCTACAGACCTACTTTTATTCAAAACTGTTATTGGATCTCCTTGCTATGGCTAATTGATGCTCTATGAAACAATAGAAGCTGACTTAAATCTCAAAGCTTGATGATTTTATTTATTTATTTATTTATTTATTTATTTATATTTTCTTAGAAGCCATTTGTCACTTCAGTTTATTACACTTGGGCTGATTCTCTCCCTCTGGAATTAAAGTTGGAAGATGGATCATTAGAGTTCCTGGCTGCTACAAATGATAAAATCAAGTTTCAGAACAGCTGGGCTCGATGTAAAGCTCCCCCAGTCACATAGCTAAGAGCCAAGGCTGGAAAGGCGTCTCACTTCTCCAAGAGCCAATCTCTTTCTCTTTGGGCCACCTTTTCCACCAATAAACTGTGGCTTTTCCATAAGAGCTGAAGAGTCTGGACTCAGCTTGCCTGATGCTGCAGGATCCTGCAAGTCATGGAATGCTAGAGGTACTCAGAATTTCAGACGTCTCCATCTTCTCTCTCACTAGGAGGAAACTGAGTCTAGAGAGTTGAGCTGGAAAAAGAAATTCACTAGGACAACTCTTGTTTTAGTATCAGTCCTATCTTCAAAATGCTGGGAACTGAACCTGCTTTCAAAGCATAATTTAAAGTGTTTCCTCATTCAAGCTTGAGACAGAACTCTTGACACCACATCAAATAGCTGTTCCTTTCTACTTGGCACCGATAGAAGAGTCTTAGTTCATTTACACGTGCCTTTTTTCTCTGTGACATAGGTTAGCTGGTTTATTTATATATCCCTGCTGAAATCGGCAATGTGCGCTGGCTGAACTATAGCTCATGAAAAAAAAAATGATCCATATTTTATTCTAATGTCTTCAGCAGCCCTTTACTGGCATTATGATTAAAATGTGGGTCTCAGGATTGTTACTGGGGAAATGCCCAGCCAGTGAATTTGGCTGCAGCTCGGTGATTGTTCCAGTTGACGTGAGAGGTGCCATTACCATGGGGATTATGTTGTTGTCATCAATTTATTTTCCAGTGCTCTGGTGGATAATATTTTCTTCTTGAAAATTGCTTTTTCTCTTTTATTTTGGGTATAGTGTTCTCTGTATGATTTTTTTTCTCTCTATCTTTTTCCTGGGCCATAGTAAGAGTTTAGAGATGCATGAAGTGTCTTTCCCACTCAGTGAGCCTCCCTCTTTCACCACATGTCTGATATGCAAACTGATCCCAACTTCTGTGTAATTCCACACATTCTGCCACATGTCCATGCATGTGCCATGGGCATTCACATAAGGAAGACTGTACAGTATTGTTTTTGTGTCTTTATGCTTATACTTTATGTTTTCCAATATACAATCATTATGGGTTCTTCTACAAATGTCCTTTGGTATATGAACATAACCTTGAATATGTTGATTCAAACTCGTTTAAATATAGTCTAATAAGTCTCAAAGCATCAAAAAATGATGCAAGTTAGCATCCATTTCTACGTGTGTCATTACTTATTCATTAATTGAAGTTCTTTAATTTTATTCTGCTCCTGGCAGTTGTGGCTCATTTGGTACTTGTAAGAGCCACTTTAGACAAATAAATAAAAATCAGACAGAGGACCTCAGCCACAGCCAGGAAGAATCCAAGGGTTCTCTGTTTGGGTTTGGCTGAGTGAAGCACTGTGGGACTGTGTACGTAGAAACACCAGCCAGAACTGTAACAGACTGTGAGAAAAAGATTACATATCACTGGGAGTTTGGCCTTCTAATTACAAGGGGTTTTCTTTGTCCATGAAAAGTGCCACATGTGTGGCTGTGGCTGGGAGTAAAATAAAACAATTAAATCTTTATCACAAGGGTAAATAGCATGTCTCTTTGGCTTAGCTGTGATAAGGAAACCTTAAACCAGAAATACATAAAGTGATTTAGAATATGAAAGGGCTGTTTGAGAGGCCTTTCCCTTATTGTTATTAAAAATTTCCCTCATTCATATTAGTTCAAGTACATGATAATTCTAGGGAATTATGAGCCTACCCAAGGAAAAAAGGACATGCTACCAATGATTAAAGCCATTGGCTTGTAGTAGCATGCTTCTGATGTCTAAGTCACTTTGGAAGCTGATGTCTTTCTATGACTCTGCCTCAGTAGACTGGTTTATTTCTTTTCCTTTTCAAGAAAATATGGACATCATTTCTTTCAGAACACAGAAGTCTATAAATGTCTGGAAAGTGTCTGTTCTTGTACAAGTCAGAGAACAGCTTGCAGGATTGTGTTCTCTCCTTCTGTCACTGGTTATGGCATAGCACTCAGATCATCAGCCCTGGTGGCAAGCACCATTAGACACAGAGACATCATGCTGGACTTCTAATATCCTTTTAGAATATCCGTAGTTCTTGAATTTTGGAACCATAAGAATTGTATGAAGGGCTTGTCAGAAAATCCAAAGTACTGGGTCATGCCCACAGAGTTTCTGGTTCAGCACTCCCTCCACCCCCTCTTTGTACTTCTAACAAGTTCATACAAGATGTTGTTGTTTCCTGGGACACACTTTGAAAGCCAGTGCCTTAAGAAAGCAGTCAGTCCTTTGGGAGAAAGAATGATGTAGAAATCTGCCACATTTGAAGGAATTATCTCTTGGGTTATGGGAACATTGGCAAGTGCTTAAACTATACTCTATTCTTTATTTTCCACATTCCTACAAGCTATATCACATCTAAGCAGAAAAAATAGAAATGAGCATCGCAGACCGATACCTACCCACTGAACTACCAGTCCAGTGACCTCTCCCCTTCTGTACAGACTAGCTTTACAGAACCATGGGTGCGTCTCATCCATGGAAAAGACAATTTTTTTTTCTGGGACTCTGGAGTAGCTTTTATTCCATGTTCACCCAATAGAAGCTCGACTTGGATTCTAGATCAGTTAACTCCTCTGTACCAGGAGGTAGTATGAAGAATATTGACTCCCAGGGATTAGCAAATCACTTAATTACACTTTACAAAATTTCCCTGTTTCTCCTTTCCCACTTCCTCAGACCACAACCACAAACAGTTCTGTGTTGACCATTTTGGAAAGATGTGTCTAATAAACAAGTGCTAAACAGTATGTATGGTCAGGAGTTAAGATATGTTTCTCTTCCCTTGGGACTGTATTCCTTTCTGATAAGTGTACCCTACCTAACATCCTTTAAACTGAAACAAAAACATGCATGTAATAAAATAAAAGACACTATCACAATTTAAGTAATTTAGCCTGATGATTTTTTTCTTCTAAAATCATTCTTCTAGACACCTCTGCTTTGTAATTTTAGCTCAGACTTTAAAAACAAGCTAAGTCTAACATCTTTAGAAAAGAGCTTTAAAGAGCCTTGGTTTCTTTTATTGATGATTCTTATAGGCATATACTGGTAAGGGGGTTTGGTTAGAGAATAGAGGTTATAACCTGTTCTGTCTGCTGAGACAGTGACTTTAATTACATTTAATTCCCATCCTCTTTGTATGTTACTTGATCCACTCATTGGTTTAGAAGCATACTGATAAATCCAGCCACGGCTTAACCCTGTGCCCTTCAGCTCTTCTGGAATTGCATCCAGGCTTCAGTGAATTGCCATGTTTGTATGTCAGACCTTGTTACTAATGAGAAATACTAAGAGTCTTTTTACATAGTAGATATGCTTTTTTTCCTAGAGAAAAGTCCAGATTTCATTAAAAAAAACAACTTTTATAAAATCTTTTCAAGATGTTGGCTTATATTCAAATTTTAAGTCACAGCTTAGAAAAGCTCAGTGTATACATGCTTCTTACACACATACTTCATAAATGTTTGAAAATGTTTCAGCAAGTATTTTTGTATAGATATTTGTTTAATGAGTATTTATCAAAATGTATACTTATTTTATTAATAAAACTATGAATCTGAGAAATACAAGGAAGGTGGTATTCTTAATCCCTTCAAAGACATTTTGTCTTTATTTTATGTTTTAATAGTTTGCTTCTTAATGACATTTAAGTGCCTATTCTCACTGGTCAGTGTAGCAAAATGGAGCATTCTAAATCGTGTAACTAGTTTAAAAACCGTATTATAAAGAATAATCAACTACAAGCAACAGCGATTTCAATAATAAATTCTTTCCCATAAATCATGTAAACTCCATGATGCTTAGTGTTGAATACACTGAGTGCATATATAATATTTTAATTTGCATTATGTTTATCTGGCTATACTAACATAAATTAAGAAACATCATATATGTGAAAATATTCATAGTAATGAACATGTATTATGATGGACAAATGTAGTAAAGTAATAACAAGTGAGAAAATCTGGTTGAATCTGATATGAAATAATGGAGTTCTCTTTATTCACTCTAAAAATTTTCTGTGGATTTGGAATTGTTTCAAAACTAAATTATGTTTGAAGACATACAATATGTACATATGCATTGATTACCACAACACTCCTCTCACAGTCTTTACATTATGGTAGTTTGGTTTGTGTGTCATTTAGTTTTAGAATCAATGACTTGTACAAGCTTGGTAATTTAATATTCTGAGTAAATAATTTATTTTTGGCTTTGAATAAAGAAAACATTAGAAGAATAGAATGTTTTATGCCCATTAAAGACAATACTGCCTAATGCTACCAATATATATAGATTTTTCAATTTGCTATGAGTATTCTGAGTTTCTAATTCTAGGACACCTACTATAATTTCAAGTTATAATGAAGGCAGTTTTGCATAAATTGTGTTTGTTTAAATCATTATCAGTCAATAGATTTTTAAATTTCAAAATCTCCCATCTATTTCATAAAAATCACAATCAAAAAAGAAAAGAAAAAAGAGAAAGCAATCATTCCCCCCACACATATGTATCAAATACCAGGAATCTGGCTCATAAATCAGGAAGAACACAGGAAGATACAACTGGAGTCCTTCCTTGTTCCTGTGTTACAGCCAAAATCCTGACATTCAGACATATTTACAAGACCCATGTTTCAGTAAGCCCACATGTGCTTTGTGTGGGCTGAAAAGAATGTGAAGTGATTTCACACGGCAACTTTTCCAGAAGGCTGGGTGAAGAACATGGTATCCTTTGAAAGGAGAAAATCATCTTCGGGTTTATTAGTGACAATTACTCCTTTTCCTTTTGGTCACACATGGAATGACATTGGGGGATGTGCTGGGGAAGCGGTCTAGAACATTCCCTGCATGTTGGTGCAGAGGACAAGATTTGTGCCCCTGTTACCTGAGAGATGTCTCATCCTGACTCGGGACTACGTCCACTTATCATGCCCATAAATCCTCCTCTGTACAAGCACCTGTGATAGTAGATTAAAATAATGAAGCCAGTGATAATTACAGCACCCACCATTTAATGAGCATCCAGCAGGTCCTAAGTGCCTACCCATTTGATCTAAACTAATCTTCAAAACCACCTTTAAAGATAAGATTTCGATTTTCCATGGGGGCAGGAGTATGAATTAGAACAAAGCCTCATGACACATGAGCATGAAAATGCCATGATGAAATCCACTATTTTGTATGTTAACTTAAAAATTTAATAAGAATGAACCAGGAATGGTCAAGCACACCTGAAGTCTGAGCAGTTGGCTGAGGCAGGAGGACCACAGTGAATTCAAGGCAAGGCTGGGCTATGCAGCAAGACTGTGTCTCAAAACAACAACAAGGAATTATTTGCATTTTATAGATAAGAAAAACAAGAGTCAAAGTTCTAAGCAGTTTTCCTGGAACTACTAACTAATGATGTACATGGAAAGAAACCCACCCATTGTATTTGACTTCAGAACCTCTGCTCTTTGCTTATAGCCTTCCGAAGGTTAGATGAATGACAAATGGCTCTTGAAACAACTAGGAGAGGTCACATATGGACAGCATCAGGGTTTTAAGCAGTTGATAAGATTTGCTAACTATGGTGGAATGGAGAAACTCCGAAACACTTTGGATCTAAGAATGTTAGCTGCCTTAGTAACATCCTATCTTTGTCTTCAGTTTGTAGCAGTACTTGGCACATGGTAGGTGCCTTCAGTTCTTCATTCAATAAAGAATAACCTAAGGAGGCAATAAAAGAGTGACTTATTGAATAGAACCTTACTGATGTTTGTGTCTAGATCAATGGGTTGGAGGGAGAAACTGACTGTGTTACAGCTTCAAGAGCAGTTTATTTTCCTAAGCAACAATGTGGATGAAGAGAGGTGATGCAAACAAGTTTGCCAAGATTCAGGAAACATTCCTTTAAAAAATATGTCATGCCCTGACTCACTGTGTTGTAATGTATACATTAAAGGAATAGCTGGGCAGTGGTGGCCCATGCCTTTAATCCCAGCACTCGGGAGGCAGAGGCAGGCGGATCTCTGTGAGTTTGAGACCAGCCTGGTCTACAAGAGCTAGTTCCAGGACAGCCTCCAAATCCACAGAGAAACCTGCCTTGAAACAACCCTCCCCCCCAAAAAATCAAAAGAATAAACAAAATTCATGTTGATTCTCTCTTTTGGTATTTCCTGCAGGTTTTATATTTGCTCTTTCTAGGCCATGTCTAATTGTCCTGCTGGTTTTATGTCACTTAAGTTTTCTGGTTTTTCTTTTATGTCACACTGTTTTTACTAAATTTAAAATTTGGGATTTTTATCCTCTGAAATTAGTTTATTGGATATTTTTCTCTCTTTTCTAGTTATCTAACATTTTTTGAATTTTATTTTTTCACACAGCCTTTTGAGAGGAAGCCATTAGATTGCCTGGAATGCCCCATCTAAACAATCTTTAAGAGAATAAAAACTGGAAGAACCAACCCAGAGTCCTTTTCTGTGGGGCCAAATTAAAGAAACCTATGAACATCATCCACCTTTGCTTTTCTGGTGGAGCCCTTAAGACCTGGGGACCTAATATGTTTTGCTCCTATTGATGACACGTGACTTGCCAAAAGGCATTCACACTATGTTGGGGTTTTACAGAAGTTACAATGGGCTAAACCTCAAAGGAATAACTTTCCCTGGCACTTTATGATGTGTAGAAAATCTACTAATCAGCAGAGGCATGTTATGGTGTAAAAATAATCAATAGTTTTCCTAAACAGAACCAATTTTCTGACTTAATTCCTGAAAACCTTCTGAGCATGGAAATGTGCAGATAGTTGGGGGCTTTCTCTGTCCCCTGCCTCTTGATGCCTGCATAGCAGTGCTTGGTGTAAATTGTCCTATTTGCTCCTGTTTTACCTTCTGAAGTTCTGAGTCACTGAACAATATTTCAGAGCAACAACTGTGTTTCTACACTTTGCTTCACTTGTAAACTTAAGAACACTGAAGCATTTTTAAGTTTGTTTCCTCGTTTTAAGCCAAAGTGTATATTATATGAGAATGAGCTAATTCTATACCATTGGTCTGTCACTACCAGTCAAGTCTTTGTAATATTTCACTTGGTGAGGTGCCCTGTGACATGGGAGATAGTAATTACTACAGTGCTGAGCAGATGGAAGAGTAATGAAGTGTTTTCTTAGTGAGCTCTTTAAACAGTGGAGCTGAGAAGGCAAGACTGCTCCTGTTTCACACTGACAGGGATGGTGGATTTAATATGTTCCCTGGAGCTTCTCATCAGATTATAACTCTTTCTGTGATGGTCAGTTTGGGGTCTGCTTATGTGACCTGACTTTCAACTTGTTTGAATGGCTGTCAGGCTGCTTGGGAATTAAGGGCTCCTGGATTGTCTATCACATTGTTTAAGCATTGCGAAAACAACAACAACACATTTTCCTGGAAGCTTCTGGAAGCTTCTTGAAGTTTCTTACGGGGACCACGACTCTGCTCTTCACAGCAAAGCTGAGTCAGAGAGACCTGGAGGAATCTTTACCTGCTTGGAAAGATTCGCGTGTCTGGAATGCCTTATCTTAATGTAAATCTCTGTTGCCTTGCTGCACACTGACAGTGTGTCTAGCTCTTGCCATCATTCATTCCCTGCGGTGGAAACTGTTGTCACGCCAGCAGCATTCCCTCCTAGGTTAGCTTACATCATTGCTCAACACTCCCTTGGAAAGCACAATGTCGCCTAAATATGAACCACTCCACCCCAACCCCCCGACCCAGCGTGTGCTATTCAAACTAAGGAAGCCCTGCCTGTCTGGAGATGACCTGAAGAATTGCATCCAGATTTGCAAGTCCACTGATTAGAATTCCTGCCAAGTGCTGTAGTATGCAGGGCTTCCTCATTTCTGCCTGTAAAATAAAATTGCAAATTTTTCTAGGATGAGGAAGTTTGTACTTTTTTATTTCATAAGCCCACATGATAAACACAGCTTTCCTCCAAACTGTTTGAGGTGTTGGGTGTGCGCGCTGTGTTAAATATAGGGCTCCTTTGTGAAGGAAAGCACACGTGGCTCATTTTAACTTCTCCCACAGCATTTAAGATGGGGCAAAATGGTTCTTCTGGGGAGGAAAAAATAGACATTTCGATGAGCGGCAGGCGTCTCTAAAGCAGTGCTTTGTTCTTTCCAGAGTCTGCTCCAAGACCTTGAAGAATCAACAGAATTTTCTGTATTGATCTAGAGAAACCACTCTCCCGGGCTGTGCCACTTACTCTGGTTCTCTATTTTCCGGTTTCTTTGTTCATGAGTCAGTATGTGAACCAAAGGCTCCCACTCTGCGGGAAACTGTGGCAGAGACCCGTATGTTGCAGTCATGTAGCCAACATACTGAGGCAGAACCCCAATGTCAGAGCCTTAGGGAACAAAGAAATCTAGAGAGGCAGGCCTAGGAGATGCCACCGAGCAAGTCCTTTGGACCTGGCTCCTGGGACTCGGCTAAGGAGAAGGAAACGAAAATTGTGCTCCGTTCATTTTTGGGAACGTGTTTCTCTTTGGGGGCAGCATTGCAGAAGGGTGACTTCGATAGTCTCTGAAAGGTGCGGCGGGGCGTGGGGGTGGGGGTCTTCTGACATCCAGCCAGTACACGTGCTGGGTTAGGGACATAGAAATCAGATTTCCACTGAACGTTTGATGAGGATCTTCTCTAATAGATTTCCTCTGCAAACTGATACTTTCTCCTTTTTATTTTAATGTTTTTGAGAACTTTTTATTCATGAGCCCTGTATTCCTCACCTCAACTTCCTCCTATGTTCTCCTTCATAAACTCATGGTCTGTTCTTGAATTGTTTTATACACAGGCACATACACACACACACACACACACACACACACACACACACTCATGTGTATATTGTGTGTTAGGTACATGTGTCCAGGACTGGTCACCTGGGATTAGGTATCCCACATCCTTAAGAGCCTCCAACTAGTTCTCTCTCTCCTGGAAATCCCTCTTTTTTTTTTTCTTAAGGAGAAACATTTAAGCCTCATAATTTAAAAATATTTTAAAAGAACATTTGGAAACTCAAGAACACGTGCACACATTGGCATATTGTTACATACAGAAATTACATGTGGCCCTATTTGGTGTCTACCAGTTTAGACATATCTATATTCTTTAAATGATAAAACTTAATTTTAAAAAAATGGTGCTTGCCTTTTCTTGATAAAGTTTTTTTTTTCTGATATAATTCTGTTGTAGTTAGGGTTTTATTGCTGTGAAGAGACTCCATGACCATGGCAACTCTTATAAAGGAGAACATTTAATTGGATCTGGCTTACAGTTTCAGAGGTTTAGTCCATTACCATCATGGTGGGAAACAGTAGCCTGTAGGCAGACATGGTGCTGGAGAAGGAGCTAAGAGTTCTACATCTTGATCTGCAGGGAGCAGGAGGTGAACTGATTTGAGCTTTAGAGCCATCAAAGCCTACCTCCTAGTGACACACCTTCTCTAAGAAGCCATGCCCACTCCAACAAGGCCACACCTCCTAATAGTGCCACTCCCTATGGGCCTATGGGGGCCATTTTCCTTCAAACCACCACAAATTCCTTGAATAGTTTGAATTTTAGATGCTGGGATGGTTAGTGTTGTCAACTTGACAGTCTATAGAACCACATGGGGGATGGGTCCATGAGCATGCCTTGGGGAGTTATCTTGATTTGGTTAATTGTGCAGAAATATTCCCTAGGTAGCGGTCCTAGAACTGTATCAGATGAAGGGAGCTGAGAAATAGCATGCTTTTGTCATTCTGTTTCCTAATATGAATGCCCTGTTATCAGCTGTTTTTAGCCTCTTCCAACTTGACCATTACCATTGTGGGCTCTGAGCTAGGACAAACCCTCTTTTCTTTATGATGCTTTTGTCAGAGTATGTTATCACATTTTATAGGAAAGAAATTAAGACACTGGAACTTCTACTAAAAATCATAAAATGTCATCAGAATTATATAATCTAAGTTGCATTAGACCTTTCCCCTATAAAAACAAAATCAAGTCATGAAATATAGAGAATAAGTAGCCTTTTGGCTCCAAATTAGTCTTTAATAAGTGAAGGCCAACTTTTCTTTTTAATCAGAACAAAATGTCAAAGTGAAAGAGTAATTGTATTGCTTGGCAGGATGACCAAAATGTTTCTTGCCCCTAAATTTAGTCTTCATACGAAATGATTTCTTCAGAGTACATCTTGAAAATAAATAATGGCTAAAGAGAAAATCAGCATTAGGATTGGGCAATAAAGGACACTTTTGCATGTGTCTTTTGCAGAGAAGGTCATCACTCTGCAGAATCAGTGCTTCCCCCCATCCCCACCAAGTCCTTTTAGTTGGGGAAAGTAGACTCTGACCAAAGGTTTGCAAAAGCTGACTTTCCTTTGCGTGAGCGCCTGTGTGTGTGTGTGTGTGTGTGTGTGTGTGTGTGTGTGTGTGTGTCTTCTTCCTTTATACAAATATCCATCCACAGAAAGATTCTCCCTGTCCTCCTTTAGATATTCAGAAGAAAGTTCAGAAAGATTTCTCTCCTGAAGACTTTTCTATCTTTCATCACCACACCTATAACCATTGCCATTTCCTAGAGCCTATGGGAGGATGAGCTATAACATGACATGTTTACTTCTTTGTATGAAGAAAATAAGGAGAAGGAAGTCCACAGCAAGATTGAAGTTTAAAAGCCAAATTCCTCCAGGAAAGATCTTTCTCTATAGATCTCATTCTCTGACAAAACAAATGAGGTTGTCTTGGAGGTACCTGTTAATGCTGCCCTACATCATCTCTAGGCTGAACTTGTGTCCCCAGACACTGGAAAGGGTCTGGTACAAGAGGATGCATTAAGTTGGCTCATTTCTTTCTTCTCCGAAAGAGAAAGATCTGTCTTCTCTTGCTTTCAGCTTGACCTGATCTCTATTAAGAAGACTTCCACTGCAACCAGGGCAGTCTGTGCTGTTAACCCAGGTGAAGCTACACACCCAAGTAGGTCGGTAATGGTTGCTCTGAGAAGGCAGCTAGGATTTCTTCTCCACTTAAGGTCAAAATTTCCATTACTGTTTAGCCTCTATTAGCACCAGGTTTGAGGGCCTTGAGGATTACACTGAGGAATTGTCCTTACAAGCAATGTAGTATGAGGACCTGCCTTTCCATAATTCTTCAAGAACTTTCTCTTCTTGGATGGAAATCCCAAGATGCTTTTGAATAAGAAATGATTTGTGAGAATTTTCCTTCTCATGTACATTGCTGGGTTAAAGATCATAGTAAAGATGTGTTACCGAGCTTACAAGTAACCTTCCCAAACACTGTCTTCAGTCTATTAGCATCTTACAGCACCCCTGTCAGCAGATAATATAGCCACTAAACACTCCATCATCTCTGATGGGAAATTTACTCCTCAGCCAAACATTCTCTGCACTTCCAGGGAAATACGATCCTCATTCACTTCCCTAGATCCAATAGCATCTACTTCCAGCAAATTCACCCTTATTGTTGACGGAAATATCCCTCCCTGATGAGTTCTGGTGAGATATAAGTAATGTAAAGCCACATGGCCATCAGACTGGAACAGTTTTGATTCCCCTCCCCCCAGTTCTCTTTCTTCTTAATGCTGCAATTGATGAGTACCATCCCACCTCTGCAATCCCTGCAAGAACCTGCTGAGGCTTTCCTCACTCTAGTATTCTCCACACAATATTTTATCAGTTCTCCATTTTCTAGTACTTAATATTTCTGTAGTGGCCACAGAGAAGTTTCCCAACCACAACTTCAAAGGATGCACCTCAAATTAATTAAAATGCTTACAAATTGGAAATAATGTTAGGCTCTTAGTTATCAACATCATATACTAAGATAGGGACTTAAGCAAAATCTAACCTAACTTTTTAGGAGAAAGCCAAATTCTCTTATCCAATGAGAAGCAGTGCTAGTCTGACTCCTCTATAGACAGCATCAGTGATCAGGCATTCTGAGCTCCTCCTGTAACATTACAGTATAGCCTTCAGTCTCATGTTTGTTGGGTAGTAGCTTTGGGTTTTGGCTGACTCGAAAGTTAATATCTATGAATGTCCCACAAACCTGCAGGTCATTCCGAAGATGGGAGTTTTGTCCAAGGGAATGATAAGTATAATGGAATAAACATTTCGTATTTCCTAGTAACAGTTTTTAGCTATGGGTCACATATCTAACTCCTTCCTCTCTGATCCCATCACTCTGGGGCAGATGTTCAAGAAACAACCATGTTTTAATCTTTGCAGGGAGATAGAGGAATAGCAAACAAAATCATAATATATGATAAGCAGGTAAATATGAGAAAAACCTTTATTATATATCAGAGAAATTATATGTGAATCTTTAATATATATATTAAATATATATTATATAATAAATCATATATATAATTACATATGTAATTATATGTGAATCTTTAATATATATTAATATAATATTTAATATTATATTAATATATATTTAATATTATATTAATATATATTAAAGATTCACATATAATTACATATGTCTCTATATAATATCTATCTGTATTTATTTGTTTATTTATTTATTTATTTATTTATATATAATAGAGAGACAAATATACCTAGAAATTCACCCAAAGGCATCTACTTCCTCTTATAGGAACCATGTGTCTTTGTCTTTAAAAGTAATGTTGGTTTTTAAAGTTAGACACTTTTCCACTCCAATTAATATAGGTGTTGTCAGTAGAGAAATGAGAATTATCGATACTGACTACACAATTAGCAATCTATGTCATAATGAGATTTTTCTTACTTGAGTTTTTGTTTTGTTTTGTTTTAGGAGGAGAGTGTGGATATGTGAAAGTATGCATGCGTTAGGCCTTAAAATAGTGTATTTACCATGAAGTCATAATCTGTTAAATATATCTTGATCATAGACTATGCAGAATTTTAACCAGTTTGATATCTCACCCTCAAATCCAACAATGAAAATTGTTAGATTGTTCAGTGTTCTATATATTTTCAAGAAATTTTAGGCTACTTAAGTATTTCAGAAAAGTATCTCCCTTGATGGGGGATGTCCTTCTGTATATATGTTTCTCTTATTGGTTGATGATAAAACCCTTTTTGGCCAATAGCCAGTAGAGGCAGGAAGATAGGCAGGGATAGGTGATGAGGAGAATGCCAGGGGGAGATGCAAAGAGGCACCTCAAGGGACACCATTTAGTCCACCAAAGGAGTAACAGGTCCAGGCATTCTCTGGGAAGCCAAGACCACGTGGCAATACATAGATTTATAGAAATGGGTTAGTAATTAAGACAGAGCTAGCCAATAAGAAACCCTAGCCATTGGCCAACAGTTCAATAATTAATGTAGCATTTCAATGTGTTCATTTGGGGCTGAAGCGGTGGGACCAGGTGAGACAAAATAAATAAATAAATAAAAAACCTACACCAACACATCCTCAGTTTAAAAATGCTAGTTCAATAAAAGCAGCATAAATTCCTTTTTCTTAGTTATCTACATGCTAATTGTTTCTTAGATTCTAGGAAAAGAGGCAAATCCTTTTTTCTTAGACATCAGCCCCAGAGTGATGGGGTCAGAGATGAAGGAATTAGATATGTGACCCATAGCTAAAAACCGTTCCTAGGAAACATGTAAATGTTTATTCCATTATGCTTATCATTCCCTTGTACAAAACTCCCATCTTTGGGATGACCTGCAGGTTTGTGGGATATTCGTACAAGTTAATTTTTGAGTCAGCCAAAAGCAGTCTCAAGAGCTAATCCAAATCCCTCACATCTGTGAAGCTTCAAGATGCAGATCTTCTTGTCACTGTCTTGTATTTTCTCGAAACTATTTCTTCTCTTCCCTAAAGGGAACACTGATGTGATTCAGTCCCTAGCACATAAATCTTTCATGCAGGCTCTGAGTGACCTCCACAGTATCAACTTTTCACCCCATTACTTCAGATGTATTGTTTTCCATCTGCCCAACCGCACCCCCCCAAGATTTCAGGGCATCTATTTAAACTTCTGCCTTTGGTTTTCAACTTGAAAGGAGATTATTGCTTTATACCATTTGGATGATAATGGGGAGGGGGTCACATTAATAAAGTATATATGTATAGCAAGTATCCTCAAAGTTAATGGCTTAACACAACTGTTTACTCACCTCACAATTCTCTGAATTCATCAGAGTTAAATAGTTCTTTTTTCTCTTAACTGGACTGCTTCATATGGCTGGTTCTCTGCCAGGAGAGCTGACTGCTGACTGAGTAGGATGGCCCCATATGGGACAGCTTATCTCTCTTCCATGTGGTCTCTTATCCTTCAGCAGGCTGGTCTGGGATTGCTCACATGGGAGCTGAGCTGGCATGAAAGGTCTCTTGAGGCTTGGGTCTGGAATTCTGCCTTCTTCTCTCAGTGCCCCAAAGCAAGTTACAAGGTCAGCCTAGATTCAAGAGGTGGAGAAAGAGATTCCCCCTCTTGATGAGAAGGTTTGCAGAGTAACTCTCTTACATTGCAAAGAGCATGCATACCAAAATGAAAATAGTTGCAACAGTTTTCATTTTGTTTCTAAGATCTATCAATTAAGATTCTTTGGATGCTTATCTAAGTATCTAGAAACTGTGCTGTACAAATGCTAGATCTTTCCATTTCCTTAAGCATCCATATAGCTCCCAATAGCAGGCCTATTACACACATGCAGAAACTCTTAAGAAATAGGGACTAATGGTTTGATGCTAGAGCCCTTTTACTTACATCTGATAATTCCAAGTTCCTTGACTGTACTTTTCAGTATGATTTTGTTCATTATCAATATATACTCATGATTATATGAAAATGGTATTTTATAGATAATTATAAATATTAATAAATGCCTGATTATTTCTTTCTATATATGCATGACTTTATCTTGACTTCAAAGACCAAAGATCAAGGGCCTTTTAATGCTCCAGGCACTTCATGATTCTTCAATAACTTGAATGAAGTGAATCTTGAATCCTACTTGATGTTGAATGTATCTCTAATCCCAGTTAACAATGTCTAATATTAAGGGCAGAGACTCTAGATACTTCATTAGGACTCGTGGAAGAGTGTGGTTGAATGACTCCTTAAATTTTAAGAGAATATTCTGGTTTGTAGGTATCAGAACTCTTAGTTTTATTGACAAATGACTACTGACAACATTGACTACCAGCCCAGGATCTTACCACTTTCTGGAGATTTATCAAGAAAACACACTGATTCCAACTCCTACGTGGCTTGACATTGATTCCTTAACTTCCACTTTCTTATTTATTTAGCTACAGACTTAAAGAATAATTTACAATGAAATAGGCATGAATACAAAGAAAGGAGTCATTACTACAGGTAGTTATTTTTCAAAAAGACCATCAATTTAAGATTTGTGGGAAGTTTATCTGGCTATCACACAAGATAAATATTGTACAAATGTTAGCTCTTCAAATTTCATTGAGACCAGAAGGTCCTAATAGCAAATCTACTGCACAAGACACTACTTTGGAAACATTTTACAATGAATAAATGTATACATAATAAGTAGGTATAGACAACTCTTAGTACAAAATTGCTATACACTAAGCACTATTCAAAGTTCTTGTCAATTCACTAACAGAAGAGCTGACTATGGTGGTGCATGAGTGCCCCTCTTTACAGATGAAAAGGAAGGCTAGGGCATAGCAAGTAAATGCCACATACAGGGCTTCTAGCATGCCATTAAGGACACAGTAAGTCTGCAAAGAATATGTTTTCTATGATTGTGACAGAATGACATTTCCTCATAGTTTCTTACAAAATGCTTTGTGAAAGGTAGGTGTTTAATACATTCATGTTAATTGGATTCCAGAAGAACCCTGCTGTATCCTGTGGGGTTTCTAAGAGGTGTATTCTATGAAAGGAGCCTCATGTTTACAGGATAATGTGATTTGTGTGATTGCTTTTAGATTGAGTTACTGTCTTTTAGTTAGGAAAGAAGATTAAATGACTATATGCAAATCTAAGAACTTCAGCAGTCCCCTTACCCCCAAGAACCATTTAGAAAATTGTCTCTATAGGACCAGAAAGAGACCTCACAGGTCCAATTAAAAAAAAAAAAAAAAGAAACCAAGATTTTATTAAATGGTGCTTTTAGTGTTTAAGGAAAAAAGATTTAGAAGTCTTGGTTCTGCCCCCCTACACACCTTGGGGTGTGGGCAGGGAGGGGAGAAGGGACTGGCTCTTACATATACTAGTCCACAGTCCTAGTGTCCATGGTGTCTGAAACATTTTTGCTTATTGCTTATTTTTTATTTAAATTAAAAACAAGCTTCTTTTACATGTCAATCTCAGTTCCCTCTTCCTCTCCTCCTCCCCTGCCCCCCACTGATGCCTTGTCCCAACCCCCTTCTTCTCCCCAGGGAGGGGAGGCCTTCCATGGGGCATCTTCAAAGTCTGTCATATCATTTGGAGCAGGGTCTAGACCCTCCCCAGTGTGTCTAGGCTGAGAGAGAATCCCTCTATGTGAAGAGGGCTCCCAAAGTCCATTGGTGTACTAGGGATAAATACTTACCCACTACCAGTGGCCCCATAGATTGTCCAGATATCCAAACTGACTTTCTCCTTCAGGGGTTCTGGAACAACCCTATGCTGGTTTCCCAGCTATCAGTCTGGGGTCCATGAGCAACCCTTTGTTCAGGTCAGCTGTCCCTGTGGGTTTCTCCAGTCTGGTCCTGATCCCTTTGCTCACCATTCCTCCCTCTCTGCAACTGGATTCTAGAGGTCAGCTCAGTGTTTAGCTCTGGGTGTCTGCTTCTGCTTCCATCAGCTACTGGATGAAGGATCTAGGATGACATATAAGGTAGTCATCAATCTCATTATTTGAGAAGGGCATTTAAGATAGCTTCTCAACTGTTGCTTAGATTGTTAGTTGGGGTCAAGCTTGTGGGTCTCTGGACCTTTTCCTAGTGCCAGAATTGTCTTTAAACCTTTAATGGCTCCCTCTATTATGGTATCTCTATCTCTTTCCTCTATTTTTCCCCTGACTAGATCTTCCTGCTACTTCATGTCCTCCTCTCCCCTCCTCTTCTCCCCTTGTCTTTCTTCTAACTCTCTCTCCCTCCCCCATGCTCCCAATCTGTTCAGGAGATCTCGTCCCTTTCCCCTTCTCTAGGTGTTGATGTATGCTTCTCTTAGGGTCCTCCTTGCTGCCTATATTCTCTGGGTTTGTGGATTGTAGGCTGGTTATCCTTTGCTCTATGTCTAATATAACATATGAATGAGTACATATCATGTTTTTCTTTCTCGGTCTGGGTTACCTCACTTGGGATGGTTTCTTCTAATTCCATCCATTTGCCTGGGAATTTAATATTCCATTGTTTATTTTTCTGCTGAGTCGTACTCCATTGTGTAAATGTACCACATTTTCTCCATCTATTTTTCAGTTGAGGGGCATCTAGGTTGCTTCCAGGTTCTGCCTATTACAAATAATGCTATAAGAAACATAGTTGAACAGATGTCCTTGTTGTATGAATGTGCATCTTTTGGGTATATGCCTAAGAGGGGAATTGCTGGATCTTGTGGTAGATTGATTCCTATTTTCCTGAGGAACCGCCATACTGATTTCCAAAGTGGCTCTACCAGTTGGCACTCCCACCAGCAGTGGAGGATTGATCTCCTTTCTCCACATCCTCTCCAGCATAAGTTATCATTGGTGTTTTTGATTTTAGCCATTCTGACAGGACTAAGATGGTATCTCAGAGTTGTTTTGATTTGCATTTCCTTGATGGCTAAGGATGTTGAGCACTTTCTTATGTGTCTTTCGGTATTGGCACAAAAATAGACAGGTAGACCAATGGAATCAAATTGAAAACCCTGATATTAACCCAAACACCTACTACAACCTGATTTTTGACAAAGAATCTAAAATTATACAATGGAGAAGAGAAAGAATCTTCAACAAATGGTGCTGGCATAACTGGATGCTGGCATGTAGAAGACTGCAGATAGATCCATATTTATCGCCATGCACAAAATTAAGTCCAAATGGATCAAAGACCTCAACATAAATCCAGCAACACTGAACCTCTTAGAAGAGAAGGTAGGTTGTACCCTTGAACAAACTGGTACAGGAGACTGCTTCTTGAACATAACACCAGTATCACAGGCACTGATATCTGCAATTAATAAATGGGACCTCCTGAAACTGAGAAGCTTTTGTAAGGCAAAGGACACAGTCAACAAGACAAAATGGCAGTCCACAGAATGGGAAAAGATCTTCACCAACCCCACATCTGACCGAGAGCTGATATCCAAAATATACAAAGAACTCAAGAAGCTACTCTCCAAAACACCAACTAATCCAATTAAAAAGTGGGGTACAGAACTGAAAGAAAAAATTCTCAACAGATGCATCTAAAATGGCTTATTGCTTTTTTAAAAAATATTTTTCTTTCATTTAAATTGAGTTGTTTATCATATCCTTTATCCAATAGTGACAATGTGTAAAACCATTTGCTTGTACAATGGAAACCCATTTCTCTGCCTGACCCTTCCACTGGGTTATTCTTCAGGCTACAGTCTGAGGAAAACTAAAATATTATGCTTAATAAGATGATGTCTCCTGAACTTGATGGATAATGGGGAGAATGATGTCTAAGGGTCAAGACCTTCAAGAATTTAGGCAGCATCCTCAGGAGGGTAAATGACAGGTATGCCAGTTAGCAGCAAGCCTGGTCTTTAGGAATGTGTCGGTCTGCAATGTCCCTGATGAAGATCAGTCCTTTGCATGACCTCTGTGTTGTCTTCAGGACCTTCCTGACTAAAGCACAGGCAGTTTCTAGAGAGTGCACAACCTCCATTGCAGCTGCTCAAATGGTTGGAGAGGCAGGCTTTTGGTGGTCACTGAGTTTCAGATTCTAAGCTGACTAATGAATGAAGAGGATATATTACTCAGCAAAAAAAATATGAATTTGTTTTCTGAAAGCTTATAAACTGCAAATCCTTAAATCGGATGAGAGTTACATTTTGCCACCGGAAGTGAAAAGGTTAGACAAGCATCCCTTGTCACAGTGGCTTTACATAGTAAAGATGTATTGTTGATGTGTATTACAGTCTATTTGGGGTGTTCAAGGGAGTGCAGTTTGGCTCCACACAGGCAATTTGGGACCCAGGAGCTTTCCACACAGGGACCACCCCTGTCCTGGAACACTGGAGGCATTTTCTGGAGCCTTGGGGCCACTCTACAGAAATGGCAGCTCTGTGTAGAATTGTGTGAACAGACACTAGGGCCTGGACACTGAAGTATTTACTTCATTTTTACTCTTTAAATAAGATTTGATCTCATGAACCTCCAAAACTATAAGGTGCCCAGGAATGTGTTGTCTGGCTGAGTTCCTCGAAGGAAATCTAAATACTTTTGCAGGGGGACACAGCCTACCAATAGCAGTCCTCAGAAATTCAGTACACAGTTACTTTATTTATATCTGGAACTTAGCTGCCCTTTCCCCTACTCCTCTTATATAGTGATAGACCTGCTGCTCTCTGGATAATCTATTTCCTTGTAGCTTTTAGACTTTTTTCTTTTTGTTCTTTTATTTTCTCTTTTAAAAAACTTATTTCTTTTATTTTTAAGATTATAATATAATTACATCAATTCCTTCTTCTCTTTCCTCCCTCCAAAACCCTCACTTACACACACACATACCTACACACACATACACACACTCACTCACTCACTCATACACACACACTCCTAAAACATAGTGTAGCCTGCTCAGTCTGTGTAACGTTGCTTGTTTGAATGTTTTCAGGGCTGACCATTGGGTATTAGATAACTAGTCAGTATGTTTGTCCCCAGGGAAGACTATTTCTCCTACTCTCAGAATTCATTTGCTGCCTGGAGTTCTTTGTGTAGGGTTGAGGCCTCCTGGGCTTTTCTCTTCCACCTGAGGATATGTAATGTTGTCCTTGTTCAGCTTGTGTTTAGGCAGTCATGTTGGTGAACCCTTTCTTCTTTTGTTTTTAAAGCTGTAATTGGGCTTTGATATACTGTCACAGTCTCAGTGCTGATCATCAGTTCTTTCCCAAGGACAGGTAGACAAAGCCTGTTGCCTTTTCAGCTGTATACTTAGAAAAACATGAACAAAAGGTTCTCCACCAGGCTTCGTCCAACCAGAGAAAAGTGGCTGTATGTTCTGCAAGTGCTAGCTGTGAACCACAGCACTGTAGCTGCATGTTCTGCATGTGTTAGGTGGGAACCACAACATTATGGCTACATATCCCATGTTGCTTCTTAGTTTCTGATTGGATTTGAGTGGCAGGACTACTGCCTCAGAATACTTAAAATAATGATAATAATGAAAAGTCATAATACGTGTCTTTAAATTTTGAATTTCATTTAATCCCACCATATAAGTATCTACAAAGAGTTGGTGATCAATACAGTCAGTGACATACAAGGGAATAAAACGTTTTATTCTCCCAGTGAATTGAAAGATTAAGGGAAAAAACTCTGTGCCTCATTCTACAGTGTTATGTAACAGATACAAAGCCATTTAGAAGTGTGATTATAGTTTGGTAACCTGAATCTTATAAGAATATGAGACTATAATCTTATGAGAATATACATATGTTTTATAACTTTTGCAGACAGTTTTTAAATAAATATATTTTATTTAAATGCTTTTTCATATAGTACATTTGCATCATATTTTCCCCTCCCTCAACTCTTCCCAGATACTACAAACACCCATACCCACCAAGCTTAATGTTTTCTTCCTTCCTCCCTTCTCTCTCTTTCTCAAAAAAGCAAACAATGAAAATAAAACTAACTTAACAACAATAATAAGAAAAAAAATACTATCCCCCCAAAATTCACAAAAAATTCATGGGGTCCATTTTGTGTTGGTCAACTATTTTTGGGCATGGAGCCTGTTCTTGACTATGATTGATATACCCAGTGACACTCCAGTGGAGAAAGCTGGTTTTCCCACTCCCCAGCAGGTATCATTTGCAAAAAGCTTCTTGGTTAGGGGTAGGACTATGTATCAACTTTCTCTTCTCAGTGCTGGCATTTTGTCTACTTTGAACCAGTGTAGATCTTGTGAACATTATTAAAGCTTCCAGAGCTGCTAGCTTGTTTGGTCAGAGGGAACAACCCTCCCCATGGAAGAAGACTGGTCTTCAGTCAAGTCTATACAGGTAGTTGAAGTGCCCTACCAGAACATCCAAACAAGCTCTCAAAGTTGTCTATACTTCTGTAAAGGGGAACACAGTTGTACCAGAACTTGAAACTGAGAAACGCTTCAGGAAAGACAAAAGAGGAGAGGAGCTCATGCTAGGAATTCTGGGAGAAGACTTAGCCAGGAGCATGCTGGTATGGAAGGAAATGGTTAAGCCTCAGGAGAAGAGAGAGTGTGTGATGATGTGTAGTTGGGTATGTAAGGCCAACAACACTGGTGAAGAGTTTAGAAACAGTACAATTTAGAACTAGGACCTCTGTAAAAAAGGTAAGGGTAAAAAAGCAAATGCATTTTAATAAGAAAGTAATATTATTTTATATGCATTTTAGAAAATAAGTCTAGTATCAGAATTAACAATATTCATAAATTTTAAAATCTTATGGTGAGTGTTTATGTATAGGTCTATTCTTTGGTCTTTTGAGATTATCAGATTTAAGAACAAGTACTGAGGTGATTGATGCTGCTGTTGGCTTTATGTCCCATGCTAACTTGTCCTCAGAAGACACATATAACTGAAAGAACTTGAGATCATGCTTTAACCTGTAAAAGAGGGGACACATAGTTTCAGCTTCTTTCAAGGACAGAGTTGCTTGTCCTGAATGAACTTTGTTCCAGTGCAATGATAAATTCCTGAAGAGATACAAAAAAGAGCAGAAACATTTCTAGGAATTGGGAAACAGCTAAAAGCAGGATGAAACTGAAGTGTGTTCAGTCATTGAAAGGAAACTTTTCTGGCTAAGACATATCTCTAGGAGATCACATAGCTTAGATGCTGAGGGTTCCCCCTTGTAGTTGGTTTGTCTTATACTCTTTATTCTTTGATCTTTAGGAGCTGCTACCCAGTACCCAAATAAATACCTGGAGACTTATACTTTCTTATAAATGCCCAGCCTTACCTTAGTTTTATTTCTAGCCAGCTTTTCTTAACTTAAATTACTCCATCTACCTTCTGCCTCTGGGCTTTTGCCTTTCTCTATTTCTGTATATCTTTTCTTTCCTTCTTATATCATGTTTCTGGCTCTGTGCTATGTGACTGGCCCTTGGCATCTTCCTCTCCTTCTTTTATTGCTATTCCCTCTTCTCTTTTTCTCCAATTTATTTTGTATGCTTGGCAGCCCCACCTACCCCTCTTCTGCTTAGCTATTGTCTATTCAGCTCTTTATTGGACCAGTCAGGTGTTTTAGACAGGCACAGTAACACAGCTTCACAGAGTTAAATAAATGCAACATAAAAGAATGCAACACATCTTTGCATCATTAAACAAATTTTTCACACATAAACAAATGTAACACATCTTCAACTAATATTCCACAACACTCCCTACTCTATTTGAAAGTAGCTAAATGACAAAGTATGAGAAATTATAGACCTGAGTTCAGACTGCATAGGAATTGAAGAGAGGTCCCCAGGAAAAGCAGAATAACAGAGAGGGGAATTCCCCTCCCAAAATAAAAGTAAGTAGCTTATAAATCTTTAGCTGACTATTAAATTATGCATGTATGGTGAAAGACTTCAATAAGCCCTGGATAAAAATAAAAGCTATAAAACTGAAAGAACTGGGCAGGGAATTCAGCAGCTTCAACAGGTACATAGATTTGGAATTTTATTCCAGCCTCCACCTGCCTCCAGTTAGAGGAGCATCCTTAACACTGTAAACACAGCAAATCCAGCAGACCCACACAAGAAATGCAAAAAATGCCCCCTGAACTAATGGACTTTCTTCAGAAATAGAAAAATGGAGTTAGATTTCACCTTAATAAAGCCACCTACACACTGATAACCATTTACCTGCTTGCTAGAACAATCATCAATACTGTATTTCTTAGTTTATTTTCCTGTTGCTAAGGTAAAAGTACCACAACAAAAGAAATGGGACTGAAGAAAAGTTTATTTTGGATAATAGTTCAAGAGTTCAGTCCATCATTGTAGGGAGTCAAGACAACAGGAGCTTGAAGCAACTGGTAATCTGACATCCAGAAAGTCAGGCATAGTAAATGCTCATGTTCACTTCACTTTCTCTTTTGTATTTATTCTAGAGTACCATCCCATGACATGGTGCTACCCACAGTGTGCTGCTCTTTCCACCTCTATATTTGATTGTATATGCATAATAAATCATAAATAGAATTAATGGAACTAAAAATGTAATAATATAGTGTTATATTCATATGCAGGAACTAAGGTTAGATTGCCAGGGTTTCAGACAATTATAGATAATTCAGAGTATAATTGTCACATCAGAAATATACTGAGGCTTTGAGACATGTTCCAGGTTCTTTGTGGATATAAGCAAAGCCCTCATAGAATGGAGATGCTACAATTAATATCTGCTTTCAAAGGTGGTCCTTGGTATAATGTCTGAGACGCAGATGTGTTCAGTGCATTTAAGTCATAGTCATTATTATTAAATAGCTCTTCAGCTACACTGGCATTACCGTAACTCAATCAGGAATATGTGTATAACCATGAAGATTTTAAGAATTAGATATCTACAAACTGCATTAGGCTGCAATTGAAATAATTCAGACTTTTGACAACATATGATTAAGTACGTACACTCACAAATCCTATTTTAGTTATCCATTTCAAACCAAGCAACTATCTCTTTGTCAAGAAAAAAACCCAAAACTGTTCACTGTAATATTATTTCCTTGAGAAGTTTGGAAAAATCAAGCACAGAGAAATTAGGACATATTTTTTTTTCATAATAGTCTTCTTTCTCTGGCCCTTATCTTTTGTTCTTGTCATAAGAGGTATGCATCTTTCCAGCACATACATATGTTTGTGTACACATGTACAAGGGTGTGTATAGAACAATATATGTAATTGTGACCACACTGTTTGTGAGCTACCTAGTTTTTGGCAACTTGACACAAAGTAAAGTTGTCTGAGAGGAGGGAACCTCAACTGAGAAAATATCTCCAGAAAACTGGCATATATACAAGCCTGTAGGGCATTTTCTTCATTAATATGGGAGTGCCTAGTTCATGGGTGGAACCATTCCTAGAAAGGTAATCCTTATTTGCATAAGAAAGCAAACTGAGCATTCCTCCAAGCCCTCTGCTTGGTCCACAGTGTTGGGCAGTCTGAAAGTGTAAAGTGAAATCAATCCTTTCCTTTTCAATTGCTTTTGGTCATGGTGTTTATCAGAGTTAGAAATCAAACTAAGACAGTTTGTATCTATGACTGTCTTCTAAACCAGGCTTTTTCATGTAGAAAATCTTACCATGATAAGACCTAAAAGTTGATCTACTCTTTTTAATAGCTACAGAATAGTAAAGGGCAGGATGGAACTTTATTTATTGAACAAGCTGCCATGTATGAACACAGCATAATTTCAGGTTATTATTCTTGCAGAAAGCTTTGAATTAATGCAAACGTCTTCTGCACTTGAGTTGATAATTTCACATGATAAATTTTAAAATGTGAAATGGCTATTTAAACGTTATTGAAAAAATATTTCCAATCTTTTCTTGTGAGTAACTGTATTTTATGTGTGCACAGAGCACAGGGCATTGGAGTGGGGTTTTCTCTACAGTGGGGTAAATGGTGGTTTTCATATTCTTCTTTAAGTTTCTCATTTTCTGATGAAGCACTGCTATTTTAATATTTAAGCCAAACACCATCAATCTAGCCCTTAACACTGTATTAAGCATCCTGTGGATATTCTTGTGCACCCAAGTACTTAAATTCCTGCACAGGTATGTGAGGTTGCAACTCTAACATCAATTTATTATAAAGTAGAGCTTATCAAAGCATGTGGCTGATAAAGAACACAGTATGGATTTCACCTAGAGTCTGTGAAGTGTGACAGTTGAGAGTAGTCTGGAATACATTCATTTTGATGTAAGGGTGCTTTAGGGCTAGGTTTGTTATCACACACCATAGATATGTAAGTGGCAAGGCAGGGAAGCCTGGATAAGTTTATTCCTTTGGACACTCCATCAGCTGAGAATGATGCCTTGGTGACAACCCGTGGCAATGGAAGCCACCTTGGATATTGCACAGGTGGTACCCTCAGCACTAAAGTCTCTCCACTATCTAGCTTCATCTTGAAATAAAACAAAAAGAAAAAGAGTTGCTTTATGGTATGGACTGTGGGGTGGAGGTGTTCCGATCTCTCAAAGATACTGGGTATTCTTTCCCATTCTGGAGTACCCTGACTTCTACCTTGTCTTGATTTGCCAACATGACATTTCTTTCTGCCCACAGAACAGTACTTATTCAAACATGCCTAAAGCACCACATTTTCAAATTCCTAATTTATGTGTCCATGAGTCTTTTGCCCTCTACCTCAGCATCACCTTCTGATTCAGTCACATAGGTGTTGGTTTTTACTAAAATCAGCTTGGTGCTGCTTGCCAGGGTGGCTGTATGTGAAGGGCCCAAAGGAGGAGCAGCTTTCTGCCTGAGGGCAGAAAGCTGCCTCTTTAGCAGAGTAAGAACAGCTGCCACTGTTTGGCTTTACTTTCCGGCAAGCAAGCCAGGTGCATGGTCTTCCAGGTGCTTATAATGACCCATCTGCTCTTGCATCATCTAGTCATCTAGCTCTTAGCTTGCAGGAACCTGATCATGCTTGAATTGTACCTGTGAGGAACAGAGTGTCTAGAGGTTTGGTTCTATTTGAGTAGCCTTGCTTTTTTTTTTTTGCTTCATAACCTCATTGATACTGGTTGTGTGCTGGAAAACATACTTAACAGCTCTGAAGAGACAGCTAGCATTCTTCTTAACACTGTTTTCATTGAAATGGGATGTTGGTGGACAGTGCCTATACTGGTAAAATTATTCGACCTGTCAGGGGCTCCTCCACCCCAAGAGAATCTTAACCAGAACACCACTTGCATTGCTCTTCTATACATGGAGAGTGAGGGGACAGAGAGAGAGAGAGAGAGAGAGAGAGAGAGAGAGAGAGAGAGAGAGAGAGAGAGAGAGAGAGAGGTATTCACCATGAATTTTCCTCCATGGAGCTATGGTTTCGGGAAGAAGAAATTGAGTCCTTTTCTCCTGTCCATTTACACATTTATTTCCAGAAGGTAAACATAAGCTAACTTTGTTATCTCTCTCCCATAGTGGATGGCTGTATTCACAGAGCAGCTGGCCCCTGTTTGTTAGCGGAGTGTCGGAACCTGAATGGCTGTGAGACTGGACATGCAAAAATCACATGCGGTTATGACCTCCCAGCAAAGTGTGAGTATGGCATGTTTGAACTTCATTTCAGACTCAACTGAGAATGCCAGCCTTCCTTCTTCCCTCCAAAGAAAATCTAGAAAAGGAGACAGTTAGTTGAGGTGGGATTTAATTAAATATGCTTGTATTCCGTCTGAGTGTGTAGGTGCATGTTTATTTACATGATTAACTAGAGAAATTTTCGGTTGTTCAGTTCTTTACCAGTGTCTCTGAAACAGAGAAATAAAAATATGAGCAAAATATACGTTCCAGTGTTTAAGCATCACCAGTGACAGTTTCTGGAAATGATGCCAATTTCTCATTCCTTGTTCGGCTTCCTTGATTGTGGATGTGTTTGGAGCAAAGGAGATCAAAGTGATGTATTGTGTTTTCAGCTGCCATGTAAAGGCTGATTGGCAATTACAGCCCAGGCATCTGTCACACTCGATTCTCAGGAGAAGCCAGTGGAATGTGGCTGTCAGTCCGAGAATGTATTTGCTCTTTGAATGTGGAATGGTCAAATTTTCTATTATATTTGAATAGAAAAATGCATTGCAATTGAGTGACCTTGTTGCTTCAGTGTTTAGCCTACTGCAATAGGGTGACACAGAATAAAAACCGAGAGAAGTGATTAAAAGCACACCTTTTAAACTTATGTAATTTTCAGGGCCTGGGGATGGAGGGAGGGTGTGTGCTACACTATTAAGGTGTGCATTGGCCTGGAAATTGAGATGCCAATTTAATCTATGTCCTTGCTTCTTAGGATACTGCCTTGATCTATGAACACATTTTATGTGAAGGCAAAGCTACTTTCGTTTGTTTGTCTTTTAGGAGTGAAAAAATCATGACTAAAAGGGTACAGCACAATTTTCGGGGTATTATTGGACTCTATATAGACAGGGTGTGTGAAAATAAGCTACCCAAGACTATCTGTGAATGGTAACATAGTGTGCTTTATTTTAAAGATAACTTTTAAAATTGTGTGTGTGTGTGTGTGTGTGTGTGTGTGTGTGTGTGTGTGTGTGTGTGTAACCCTCACGTGTCCATTGGCATTGGGGGTTCTCACTTTGACTCTTAGGACTCATGATCTGAGTATTAAAGATGATTTTCCTTCTGGGATTATATAGCTCTGCCTAACACGATGCCACCTGTGAGATGTAGTTCACCTGTGCCACCCCAAGAATGAGCAGATCAATTACTTTCAGGCTAGTGTTTGTCCTTAAACCAAGTAATAAGTGAGGTCTATTGAATTCACTCCTTGCTCTGTATGAAAACAGACATCAAAATTCTTCAACTCTGAGCTTTTTGAACATAGATAAACTTGGAATTGGTACACATGATAAAGTAAAAAAAAAAAATGATGGTTTATGTGTTTTATCTGAGACTGTGGAAAGCTTTTCTCAGTTTAGTTGCTGCCATTTTGGCACACTTGTATACAAGATATTCCATTTCCTTTGCAGGCCATTCATTTGATTTCAGGGCCATTGAGAATTCCCCCAATGTTAGGCACCAAGGCACAGGGATCAGCAAGACTCTGAATGTTTTTGAGGTTGCCATGTTTGAAACCCAGGTTTGAGCTTTCATGTGGTGTGTGGCTTGCAGAAACATAACTGAAGCAGGGGGGCTATCATGTGGCCCAAGACTCCAGGCATGGAGAATCAGTCTCCAGAACTCAACATGGAATCCCTACTCCAGTCCTTATATGCAGCTCAATGGCATGAGTCCTGGCTAGTTTTTGTGTCAACACAGACTAGAATCATTATAGAGAAGGGAACCTCAAAAGAGAAATTGTCTCCAAAACATCGGGATGTAGACAAGTCTGTAGTATATTTTCTTAATTAGTGCTTGATGTGGGGAGACCCAGCCCATTGTGGGCCAGGATATCCCTGGTCTGGTGGTCCTGAATGTTACAAAAATAAAACTGGCTGAACAAGTTATAAGGAGCAAGTTGGTAAGCAGCATCTTCCATGGCTTCTGTATCATCTCCTGCTTCCAGATTCCTGTCCTTACTTTCTTTGATTATGTACTGTGATATGGAACTCTAAGCAAAATAAACCCTTTTCTTCCTGAGTTACTTTTGGTCATGGGGTTTCATTAATGAAGACAGCAAGTCCAATAAGGAATCATCCAGTGGGATAGAAAATAGCAGTCCAGCACAGCAGCCATGCACTGTCAGTAAAAATATCTTGGTATTTATCTGTATTTTAAAAGGTTAATGACTGATATTAAAATCATAAAGAAAAGGAATGTGAAATTGAGTAATATCTCACATTTGTATTCTACTTTATAGTGTTTAATAGTATTTTCACAAGCCCTTATATTTTAAATTATGCTTTATAAACATCATGTGTGTTCATTTTCCTTTTCCCTATCCCTGAGAGATAGTTTTCTTTCTCATCAATTTGGATCCTCCATTTCAGAGTCATTAACAATCCACAGATGTGCTTTTGTAGTGAGAGAATGAAAAGGGAGCTCATTACATACTGTTTGGGTCATTTGCCCCTCCATATTTAATAATTCTGTGACAGTTTGACAGCAGAGACTAGCTCCTATCTGTCCTTTGAGACAGTGGGTTCATCATTATAGGGGCACTAAAGCCAGTCATCCAGCCTCAAGTGATGATATCTTCATGCACCAGCAATTTGTTTTGAAAATTCTTTTGTCTGGGTTACATACAGTGTTGGTCATTTTGGACTGCTCTCTGCTTTTCTATGCTTGCTAAATTAATTTATTCATGAATGGTTGTATTTGAATTAATTATACTTGTAGTCTATGTTCTGTGACTTATCACGATGGGTAGAATGAAAAGCCCTTGGATGTTCTCTCTTTTTTTTCACTGCCTGACTCTGAATGGTTTTTGACACAAAACTAACCAATAACTTTTCTCAAAAGTAGTCATGGGTGGCAAGAATATTGACTAGAATTTCATTAAGAGCTATTGCTTAGGAAGTGTACAAAGGGCTGTTTATGTAATTTCAGTCTTGAATGGATGGTTCCTTCTGTGAGATTTGATTTGTTTTTGAACTTGTAATAAAATTTCATGTGTATACCTTTATAGAAGCTTTTCACATGAATGATATTTAAATTTCCCTGTCTGTTATATCACTCTGCCATCCCAGCTTAATAGCCATTACCATCTTAATTAGAGAACTCATGATAAGCCCACAACAGGCTCTCAAGACTGTTCCTATTGACTATACTTCATAGCAGAAGGGGTAGAGAGAATCATTAGATGCTCACCTGATATCCAGCCACTCTCTTCTACATCTTCTCCCATAGGGTAGAAGTGTTAAATGGAGTGTGAACTCCATCTGTGCAGCCATGGGTGAGTCATTGGTCATGTTAGAGTGAGACTTATTGGTGATTTTGCTGTTTTTGGATTACCTAAGATTCTAGAATTGTAGCATGAGTTCTAGTAGGTCTCTACCAATGCTGAGACCACAGGGGCAATCCTATTCTCAGACTGCTTAGACCACACTGTTCCTTGGACTTCACTGCTCCTCAAACTTCATCCCTCTCTTGTCTCCTCCTGCCTATATTACTCTCTCTGCCCAGCCATGTCACTCTGGTCTCTACTTTAATCCCTAGTGCTGGGATTAAAGGTGTGTGGTCTCAAGTGTTGGATCACCCTTGTGTGAACTCTGTTTCTCATTTAGACAGATTCAATTTATGTAGCCCAGGGCAACCTTGAACTCACAGATATCTTCTACCTCTGTCTCCTGAGTGCTGTGATTAAAGGTGTGTGCCACTACTGCCTAGCCACTAGTTTGGCCAGCTTTGCACTCTGATCTTGAGGCAAGCTTTATTTGTTAGATCATAAACAAAGTATCACCACATAGAATCAACATTTTTGTATGTTTTGGTACCCCATCTTCCATGAGTAAAGTTTTGTTCAGGTCTGGCTAAGAAAAGTCCATGCAACACTGTCATTGTTATAGTGGCAACATGTGGCATAGTGGCTTTGTGATTAATTATTGTGAAAGAATGAGGTGCCAAATGGATGATTTTGTTCAGGACCCTTTCATTTGGAAAATAATTTATTAGCTTTGGCTCCTACCTCTCAAGATTTTGTAATCCACATTACACAGTGCTCATGGGGTTGGGGAGGTGTCTATATCCTCTGTTGTCAACAAGTGCATGGTGCATGGTGCATGGTGGAGACTTCTTCTCCACTGTGACCTCCTCCTGCATTCTCTTGTAGGCTGTCTTGCTGATCCTTAGCCCTAGGTAATATTGTCTCCTTGTCTCTAGACTTCCTCATGACTTCCTCCCTTATATTCTTCATATCCTTGTTTACTATAACCTCAGGAGTCACCTTAGCTGACATAGCTGTCCTGGCTTTTCTGCTTCATTGGCAGTTGTTGTACTGTAGTATGTTAGCTTCAAATATACTATGTTATCAATTATTTTTGTTTGTACTACCTCTCCACACCAGAATAAGGATGTAGACTTTGGAATTAGAATATATTTCCTTGATTTTGCAATGTCCATAGAAGTTCTAAATATGTCCATGGTATGAAAGAGGCTTGGAAGGTATTTCTTGAAAGGGTGAATGGAAATAAATTGCAACCCTTTAGCTTATACTTTTCAAGTTAAATATTTGTTAACGTAATTCTCTTCAGCGTTCCAAGATAGGTCACCATATCTTAGACCACTTAAAATATCTTGAATGTTATGACTTACAACATGTTTCTGTGCATCTCTGTGTGTTTGTGTTTACTAGAAAGCTTGGTTTTTCATCTTTTCTACTTATCTTTAAGACTCAACTCAGATATCACCTCTGTTAGGAATGAGGTCAACCACCTTAACTACAAGTTTTTCTTCAGTATACTGAAGCCAGGATAGGCTCCAAAGCTACACAGAGAAACCTTGTCTCGAAAAAACCAAAAAAGAAAGAGATGAAAATAAAGAACGTGATCACTTTCATTTAATTTTCAATGTAGCGCCTATGTCTATGATCTTTCCTTAGACTACTTCCAATTTCTTTTCTTCAGGATTGAGTAAGCATCAAAGGTAAATATAAAAATATTAAATCTATGTGTACCATATTTTTTTTGTTTCTTCCATTTAATCTTTGAAAGGCATCAAAGGGTAATGTTGGCCTCCAACTTCTAGTATTGGATTATTGATTTCAAGGAATGTCTATGGTGATAGACAATAACATAACTTGTTTTAATGATTGGTATGAATTAGTCTTCTTATTCTATTCCCAGGTGCAGAAATAATCAGATGATAGTAGATTAAAAGGTACTGCTGATAGTAATTAGTACTTCTCTGGTGCCCTTCATCAAGAAATCATAGTATTTTGAAACATGAGCTTTTTCAGTCCTTTGAAATTGCTATGAGGAAGTGATGTGACAAATAAGGATAATATATTTCCAACCTAAGGAAAAATTCATGTACAGTGAAATGAGATCTGCTGCTCCCAGTTTGAATCCATAGTAGAGGCTTGATTGTGGCCTGGAGTCATAAACTAGGTGGAATGTCACAGGCAGTGTTATCCAGACCTGCTACCTGCTTTTTAAAATAAAGTTGTATTAGATCCTAGCAATGCCCATTTGTTCACATATTGTTTATGGTTACTTTGGTATGACTGAGTTGAGTAATTCTTATAGAGATTGTGTGATTAGGATGTCTGGTCCTTTGTGGTTTCTTAAGGCCTAGTCTGTAGCAGTCCTCATGTTTTATAAAGAGGAAGGCATTATTCATCAAAGTTAAATATTTATTGAATTTTATTAAATGTATGTAATAGGCCAAAGTTGACAAAAGCAGAAAAATACCTGCCTGGCATCTATTTCTTGGGACATCCCTTGTTTATTGTGCCACAAGTAAATATGTCTTTAGAAGGATGATCTGAACCTCTTTAAAACTTTCACCCCACTAGACAATCTTGGAGGAAAACATTCCTGATGAGCCAAAAATTGTATTGAGTCAGAACTGAGAGATGAGTAAGTCAAATCTGGGCAGTGAGGATTAGTTTAACATACCAGATGACTTGCCATAAATCTTTATTCCTTGCTTTATCCAGTGGGGTTAGCTAATGTGCTAAAAGGGGGGCTTCAGGCCCAAGGAAATTCATAATTTGGAGTAAATAACGCAAAAGGTGGTTCGGAGTTAGTCTTCTGTGGAAGGTGACCTGATTTTGGTCATCCTGGACTCTCCCAGCAGGTGTCTGATTGTAAAGGCAGCAAAGTAGGCATGCTGGGTAGAGTGCAACTCTGCAGCCTTTGATGGAGACCTGAGGGCTCTTACGAGCCAATTCCATAATTAAATAGCATGTTACTTAAAGAGAAAAAAAATAGCTTTTGAATAACATAAAATCATCTTCTTCTTTCCAGAAGAGGAAGGTGTGACTGTTCTTCATAAAAATCCACTTTTATAGGTTCATTTCCTTAGGAGTTGAACTTCCATTTGTGTCTGTTTTGCCATATCTACTGTTCTTTCCTTGTACATTAAGCAATTGATATACTTTATCCCCTTAGGGAGTCTCACAATAGATTTAGAAGTAAAAGTCGAGATTAGAAGGTCTTGGAATGCACTTTCAAAAGAAAGTATTATGCCTCGATCCAGAAAAACTGAGTTAGAAGCTCCTTCGCTCAGCAAACTCTCTATGTAACTCTGATGAGTGCTCAAGTATGAGGGCCATCAGCCTACTGGGAGTTGAATACCAAGTAGAAATCTTGCTGTAACCCTCTTGTTTAGGTAACACAGACATCCTTTTGGTTAATAGACTAGAGATTTCTTGGAAGAGAATTTCAACATGCTTTTTTCCCTCCTTGGTAGTATTTTCATAGTGACAATGCTGATATTTGTTTAACTGTTCATTGTTTGTCCTCTAAAACAGTGACACTTTCAGGAGGTCAAAGTTGTATCAGTCTCCTTGGTTCCTAGGAGGCATAGAATCTGGCAAAAGAGTAGACTCTTCATGCATATTTGCTGGGAGAATTAGCAATAGCTTGTGCTCTTCCTTTTCTTATCACTAGGCTCATTTCGAGAAACCAACATGACCACACTCAAGATAAAATTCCACAGTTCCAGAAATCATCAGAACTAGATCTGTTGCTGTCCTTAGCATGGCATCATGTCACCCAGCATGTTTCTTTCTACAAAACTGTAAAATGTTGTATTTCCCTTCTATGGGATAGGGAGAGGGAACGTGAAAACGTGGGGGCTTGCATGGAGATGTGGAAGTCCAAGAACAGCTTTGGGCAGTCAGTTCTCTCCTTCAACCATCTAGTAATCAGGGACTGCACTTGGGTCATCAGGCTAGAGCATCAAGAACTCACTCTACCTGCTAAACCATTTTGTGAACTTCAAGCATGCCTCTTGACTAAAGGTTCTAGTGGTAAAAGAAAAGCCCAAGAGGACAAGTTTGCTTAACTCTTTCTTCTGCCACACATGTATCTGCTACCTCATTGTCCCTCTTTGTAGACCCACTGGAATAATGCAGATTCTATCACCAGGTGATTTTGTAACCAATCAATTCTAATACCATTATCTTTTGAAAACATCTACATTTTGAAAGTAACCAGTACATTTATTGCTGTACTATCAGATAGGTGTAGAATAAAGCCTGCGCTTTGCTTTTATCATTTGCTGCCTTAGCTGGCCGTCAGAGGACACTGTCTATATCTTCTTTTCTTTTTCTATATGATCAATAGGAAATAGCAGTGTAAATCAATTCCAAGTGATAATGTAAATGGGCTCTTGAAGGCAATCCCTGCTGTGAAATAAGTAGTTAGCAGCGACACTGGCATTAACCACAGTGGGGGCAATCAGCTTGTGGATGTGTTTAATCAGAGTTATCAGCTAAGATTCAAAAGAGAGCCAGAGTTGTGCAGGGATAATCATTTTCAAGGTTTCAAAGATGAATATGTGAAGGTGTTCTCATAAATTAAAGGCATCAGAATGGCTTTGAGTAATTTAGGGTGCTCTGAGGTCAGGAACAAGCAAACAGAAGAGGTTAATCTCAGGGCCATGGTCATTAATGTGTAGAGACAGCAGAATATGCTTATGGAAATAAGTAGCAAGCACTGAGTTGAATGATTTTCCCCATACATTAAAATATTCATTGAGCTATCACTAACATACATGATTTGACTAAAAAGCAAGCAACATGGAATGGAACCATTTGCACATGTATTAGTTATCTTAGTAATTAACCACTAATTTCAAAAACTAAATGTTGGTCCACTTTATGACTTGGTTTAGAAACACCAACAGAGCCAATCAGACACTGTAGTATAAAAGGTTTGATAGTATCTATTACACTGAACTTCAAGGTCACTCTGAGAAGTCCTGAGCTTGATATTCTAATTACATTGCGAAGTCCTTTAACCTCTGATCATGAGCTTCCTTGTTCATGATTTATCTTCGGTTCATGGTATCTATCTTACCAGAGTCTGTTATGAGTAGACATAGAATTATGTCTTAATAATAAATATAAGGCATCAGAGAGATATGTGACTCTATTGGAAGTTGCAACAGAATTGGCATACTTCATTTGTTTATTCAACCTATTTTTATTGGGTGCTTGCTCCGACCTCAGGGCTCTTCTAGAAAGCAGATAACTATAGCAAAGAAACCCTGGCCCCTTAGACCTTACAATCAAGCAGAGAGAGGCAGACAATGAACACATTTGCACAAAACTAAGGACTTTTAGAGGGCAGAGAAGACTATGACAAGGATAGTGCGAGCTAACAGTGGGAAGGTGAAGAGGTAGCTTTCCTATGTGGTCAGGCAAGGTCTCCCTGTGGATGTGATATTTGAGCTGAGAGATGTGCTGCTTGCTCAATGAGAAAAAAAAAAAAAAACCATTGCAGACAAAAGAAAACACTTTACCATTGAGTTAAAAGTCAGCTTACTCAACATGAAAATGAGGACAGTCAGGGGATTTTCCTACTGTCCTTTATCCTTGAAGTTGGTTTGTCTTGTCTTTGTTCAGATGTACAGGCATGTAAGTGTTGATATGTACAAATAATCATTTTAGCCTAGTTTTTTTTTTTTTTTTTACTGAATGAAAGTATTGCTGTGGCCAATGGATCAGATAGGAATTTTAATGATCACTTACTGATCACCTCATAATTTTAGAGATAGGAAAACTGAAGCCCAGAATGATTATATAATAACTGACAAACATAAGCATGGAGCCTTAGTTTCTCACATTACAGTGTAGGGACATTTTTGCTAGAATGTGCTTTTGTTTATGCTAACAGTGCTATAAGAACCTTATGAGAGTGTAGCCTTCTACTTAATAAGATAAAGCACACAAACATTTGAAGAAAAATTTCTCACTTTACACAGTACACCAGCTACTTCATTGGTAGTAATCTTGGTAAGTTCCATATCACACATAAAAGCATGAGCTCCCCTTCTGGGGTTTTTGATGGTGGTCACTCAGAATCTTTTATCAGTATCTGGTATCTGAGGAAACATGGAAGTCACCAGTATGAAGTAATGATTATTCTTCATTATCCTTAACTCAGATATTTGCAGTAGCTTTAGAGGAAATACATACAAGATGACATGTCAGAAGTCATCTTGACAGGCTTCAGACATGCCTGCAAACCCCCTGACAGTTTTTTTTTTTTCCCTAGAGTGGTGTATCATAATCTCCTACTCCACCCTGAGATCAGCCAGGACTGACCTTCATGAAGTGAACAGAGTATGTTACAGTAGTGGGAATTGCCAAACTTAAGTTTACAGTGATGGTGGCTTCCATGTGTGATCTCTATGTCTTTTGGACCAGCTGTTCACCTAGGACTACCACAACAATTATAGCACTGTGTCTTAAACAGCACAAACTCTCTGCCCTGGAGAGCACAGGTTGGAAATCAAGGCAACAATATGGGTATATCCCTTCCACAGGCCTTATGAAGAAATCCAGGTTGGGTTTTTGTTGTTGTTGTTTGTTTTTGTTTTTGTTTTTGTTTTTTTCTGTGACAGGGTTACACTGTGGCTTTGGAGCCTATCCTGGCACTCGCTCTGTAGACCAGGCTGGCCTCCAACTCACCGAGATCTGCCTTCCTCTGCCTCCCAAGTGCTGGGATTAAAGGCTTGCACCACCAACGCCTGGCCAAGCTGGTTTTTTAAAAACCTGTGGGTCCAGGATTTTCCTGGTTTAAGGCACATACCTTCCAGTTTATGTTTCAATCCTCATATATCATGGTCCCTGTCTCTGTGTCATTTTCTTAAGGTCCCTTGTCATTAGATTTAGGGTTTATTCTAAGCTGTCTCCCTTTTCAAGTTACAGAGATCCTTAATTAAATGTATCTGTAAAGATTCGTATTTTCTAAATAAACTCAGACTCAAGTTCTGGGGCTAAGAACACTGACATTTCTCTTGAAAATCACTAGCCTACTAGGCACTCTCTACATGTCATAACGCAACATTGAAGAATACGCTATCAATCTGAGGGACCTCAGGTCACCTCCTGAGAGACCCATATAGTGAGGAGCTAGGACTGCCAGCAGTAGTGTGAGTGATCCCAGAGGTGGATCTTGCATAGCCAGATGACAACCCTAAGTGACCCTGGGACTGCATCCTCCAGCCTCTGCCAGACTTTCAGGTGTCTGCCTCTCTAAGCTTCACACACCAGGAAGCATTCTGAGCCAAAGCCATCCAGCTAAGTCCTCCCAAAAATCTTGTCTGCTGAAGTAGGGAGATTTTGGAGTTACATGTTGATGCAATAATCAGATTCTAATACAGTAACCATGACCAGTATACGAGGTCTCACACACACACACACACACACACACACACACACACACACACACACACACACACACGGAGACAAAGACACAAAGACAGAGAGAGACAAAGAGACAGAGACAGAGAGAGACACACAGAGACAGAAAGACAAACAGATGCAGAGAGACAAACATATACACACAGAGACATATGCAAGAAGACAAACACATATAGACAAAGACACACAGAGAAAAAGACAGAGAGAGACAAAGAGAGAGAGATGAAGACACAAAGACAGAGAAACAAAAACAAAAAATACAAAGAGAGACACACACACAGAGACACAGACACACACAGAGACATATGCAAGAAGACATGCACACAAAGACACAAAGACAGAGAGAAAAAGACACACACAGAGAGAGAGAGAGAGGCAAAGACACAAAGATAGAGAAAGACAAAAGCAAAAATACAGAGAGACACAGAAAGAGACAGAGAGACAGACTGAGAGAGAGACACACACAAAGACATTGACATACAAAGAGGAGACAGAAGCAGCAGAGAGAAACAGACTGCCATAGAGGAGACATACAGACAGAAGACTGGAAGGAGAGAGCTAAAGTGAGGTAAGCCGCATGCATTATCGAAGCACTGGGAAGAAGACTTCAAGTGGAAACAGCATTGGTGTTACTATACAGCTGCTATTCCTTGGTTGCTGTTTCATTTTTATGCTGGTTGTTCAGATGCATCTTACTGACAGGGACTGCTGTTCCCATTTGCACAGAGGTGGAAGGGGAATCCATTTAGCGTTTCCCCTGTGCTACACGGGGAAGCAGAGCAGTGGTAAGTTGTATTTACATTTGTAGCAGCGCCCCGCTCATCTGTTAGCTGTACCAGGCATTGTGTTTCCCATTAGCTCTGTCATTTTTCAGCACCTCCTAGCACTTGCCCCATTTCTAATCATATGCTATTTGTGAAATCCCTGTAATTTCCCAAGGCCTTCTGAAGCTTCCCTCTTCCTACCTGTGACATTTTGAGGAAAGATTTATTCTCTATCTGTGTTTATTCTGCTTAGTGGGAAAAAAAAATCCACCAGAAGAAAAGCTCTCACTGTATTCTTACAAGTTTTTTTGTGGAATCTTGTCTGCATTATGTTGGAGTTTGGCTATCCAATCAAAGATCTGGGCAGGGCAAAGAGTTAGCTTGGAAATCACTTCCCATAAGCTACTCAGACTTGCTTTCTTAATGATGGCACAAGGTGCCAAACTATTGTTTTTCTTTGCCTGGCTGATTGACTGTCTTCTTGCTGTGCTAGCAGTCTTAGATGTTGTATAGTATGTCATGTGCATATGCATGTCATTTTTCATGTACTCTGTTCCCACTCTGCTGACACTGACTACCCATTGAACTGCAACATGCTTTGTGAATGTGGAAGTCAGGAATTTTGTTCAGTTTGTGTGGCTCTTTGGGAAAGTGCTCTGGGAGATCATGAGTTTGAGATTGGAAGTGGCTTGATGCAAAGGAGGATTCTAAAATTCCCCATACAATCTACTGGTAGGTTATCCTGAAGGAACAGGCAGAGGAACGCTAACTCTGCTTGACAGGCTAATAGGAAAGGGCTTTCCTCCTTCATATACCCAGGATACTTCTTGCTTGCCATTTTCAAATTATCCCACTTATCTTCCTCTTGATAATATTCACTGCCTGCGAAATGCAATATTGAAATGCATTCCTTAGAATGATCAGGACACTGTGCATAGAACATTGCTTAGCACAATCCTTTTATCTATCCTACAGCTACAGAAGGAGCCAAAATAGTACATCAAGTAGGAATTGATGTTTAACCTTCCCTTCTCTGTTGTCTATAGTAGTACACTTTGTCCATCACAATTAGTTTATACACTTAGGAACACCGGAGCTTGGAGTAGGAATTTCAAAACATCTTAATGCTAGAAAGAATTCCAGGAATCATTCTTACAGCAGCCAAAGTTCATTTCTCCCATTAAGAGCTAGGAAGAGTTTTACTCATTTCTGTATTGCATATCTTTCATGAACCATGTGTTTGATAAATAGCAAATAAGTAAACTAGCATGGATCTGTAGCATGTAGTATTGTGTGCCTTTGGAAGAAAAACGGTTGTAAAACAGATCTTATAGAATTAGGTTGAGTCAAGCAAAAATGAGTCAAGTAGCTTCTCAAGATGACAGGCGTGTAGGCAATGTGATTGTTCTAGGAAATAACATTGTCAGATTATTGGCTTGTTCATTATTCTTTCCAATGGAGATTTTTTTTAATGGAGGTTATCAGAGATAAAATATTTGCTGGTATTCACCTTGAGTGGATGGCTTTCCTTTTTGGAATGTCTTTCCTACTGATATTTAGACTGTGCAAAATAATTATGAACATGGACTTGGAAACCCAGCACTGGACTCAAATTCAGGCACTGGGTTCAGGCAGGTATTTAAATTCTCTCTGTCTACATTTTGCCAGGTGGAGATGGAGATGAGAATCATTCTGCCTTCATGTGTGTGTTTGGGACCATATGAGTTAATATTTTGAAGCATTCCCCTGGATTATCTGAATTCTACAAGATTAGCTCTTTTACAATCAGGTGACCTTGGCATTGTCTAAATCACCCATCACCCATCACCCCATGCCCTCCTTCCCTGCTTTAGTTGACATCATAGCCCTTATCACCATACAAGGTTGTTCTATATATTTGTTGAGCTTTGGGAGTTGAATGTTTGTCTCTTTCACTATGGCACAATCTTCATTAGCTCAAGGACATCTTCGTTCGTGGTTGCAGCACCATATGCCAGGAAAATGTTCCACACTGTAAGGAGCCTGTGTGTGTGTGAGGAAAACTAACTCTAGTGTGTGAAAGATCTAACTAGACTGCACTGAATCCCCTCCTTTGTGCACTTTGCACTTCTACTGACTGGCTGAATAATCAAAGTCAGCCAGGAAAATGGCATCAGCATATGTCCAGTCAAGCCTACTTAGATGTTTGTATCCACCAAAAATGTTGCAGGTATGCTGCAAGGCTTTGCACCTAATTCCTATTTTTTTGAAACCCTGTTGCTTAAGCAATAGTGTCACATGAGCAAAGTAGGATAAAAGATGTTTGCAGAACTTCAGCATCTTGTGGAGAAGGCCCTGGCTTGTCTAATTAAGCCAATGGATTGACAGTGAGGTCCTTTCCAACTTCTATAAAGTGTATGTTCAAAGATGATTTCCAAGCTCGATTTATTGTTAAATCTCATTAAAATAAAGTGATAATTTTATGGGTTTGAAATGTTTTATGACCATCCTTTTTGATTGAGACTGCTAGCCCAAGTGCTTGCTACATGTGTTGTAAATGTGTTAAGAGGGGGAAATATTGATGTGTGTGTGCTCTGTATTCATACTGTTGAGACTTTATTGCAAATAATAAAGCTTTACAACATGTTCTTTACAAATAGGATACTAGGGACCTTACAGCAGCAGGAAAAAAATCTATTTACTGTTTTGTGTCAGAGCAAGCCAGGCTGTCTTCAATTTTATAGTCCCCTGAAGTTAATTGTAATTTGAGACAGAAGAGAAGAGACCTTAATAGTCAGTGGTTTGGTAATTATTATTTGAAAAAAGGGGTATTTCATTTTATTTCAAGGAAGGCAGTCAACTTAAATTGTACTTGCCCAGAAATATTCCTAAACAGTAATATGCAAATAGTATACACAACTATACATACATGAATAGGCATTTCATTTCTACGAATATCACTTTTATCACAGCACCTGAAATCTGTAAGTTGGGGTTAACATCTCTTGAGAGTGAAGCTTTGAACATGGTATACATATATGTAATAGATAAAAATACAGTATAATTTGGGGAAAAACGCATTTTTAGCATTCTCTATTCATGTAAGATTGAAAGATGTTATATTTTAAAAGTGTTACTACATTGGATTTCATATTATAAACCTAAATATTTAATGAATTGAACTGAATAATATCAAACATGAAATAAAACAAAAGTTTGATTTGTGAAGTTGAATATTACTCAATTATATTTGCTCATAGATACTTAATCTTATTTTACTTTTAATCCATATAAATATAGGTGTATGTAGAGTGTTCAGATAGTATATTGCTTCATTTTTATTGTCAGCTTGACACAATCTACAGTTACCTGGGATGAGGGAACCTTAGTTGAAGAATTGACTAAATCAGATTGGTCTGTGCCCTGTCTGTGAGATAGTGTCTTGAATGATGATGGTTATGGGAGGGTGTAGCCCACTATGAATGACAACATCCTTAGCCAGGCCTATCTGGACTATATAAGAAAAAAAACTGAGTAGTAGCATGTGGGCAAGCCAGATAGTAAGCCAGTAAGCAGCACTCATACCTGATGTATTCATACATGATTCCTGCTCTGACTTCCTGCAATCATGTAATTATAACTCAAATAACCCTTTCTTCTTCAAGCTGCTTTTGGTCAGAGTGCTTTATCATAACAGAATGAAGGTAGGAGAAATAGCAAAAGTCTTTGTTCACTGCTTTGGGAAGACAAGAGATGCATGATACATATATTCACTTAATGTCCTTCTGTCTATTTGTTGTATAAAACTCATTTCACTGGGTGAACTAAATTGCTTACAGTAGTGAAATACATAGTCCTCTAGGAATGCTGGGGTCTTGATGCATGCTGACTTGGGTTCTGAAATAGTCACAATCTACTTAGCAAACATACACATTTAATTTTCAAAACAGAAATTGTCACTGCTGGAGGTATAGAAGCAGGCTGACTCATGAACTAGTCGTCCCTTCTTCAGAGAGAATGTACTTATTGTAAAGGTGTACAGTCTCTTTCAAATCTTGGAGTAGGCTTTCCAATTAATACAAGTAGACTCTGTATTATGGCAAAATTTTGAAACGCTTGACATGCATTCCCTTCTAATTGGGAATGTCTGTGGATCTGAAGCCTGCAGCTTTAGAGATGAACAAAAGCAAGTTAATGCATAGGTATTTTAAAATGTCCAAAATGGAAGTAGAACTAAATGTCCTTATTCTTACCGAAAAACAAAACCAAAGTTCACAAAACTATCTTTAGCCATAGAGCATTCAGGTTTCCTTTTTTACTTTTATATTGTTTTATCACTAATATTGTATGTGCTTTCTATAAAATCTTTGTACCTATGTATCTGGTAACTCAAATATATGACTTATGTAATTATCACTTTCTCTATTATTCAATCCCAATTCTTCTAAATTGAAGACTTTTGAGGTCTTGTACGGTTTTTATATAAACCCTCAGCAACTGTATTTATAGAACTTGTGGGCTCTCTTTTCTTTTTTTTTCTGTCCTTTGAGTTCACCTCACAGGTGATGGAGTAGGATGGTAAGAGTTCTCTTAGTAGGCATTCAATCCTCCTAGCACAAGAGAGATCCCTTGTGCTGAATTACTGCTGCTCAGTGAGTGGCATTATAATGAGGTTTAATCTTATCAGTTAAATGAATGAATAGGAACTCAGCTGTTGTATTAATTAGTGTGTAATGCTGTAGAGCAAGCACTGCTGCTGCAGGCATGAGCTGTTGTCATTTTCACCTCTTACAGTCACTGTATCAGTGTACCAAGGATTGTTTCACTGCAAAGAGAAATGCTCTTCCAAAGGCAAGCTAGCAAAGCATGGCCATCACCCAGCCATAGAGCTCTGGGCTGCAGGCCTCCTTCTGGAGTCCAGTGCAAAACTACCTCATTTCTACCCTCAAGACAACCATTTGTGGTAGATACTGTTACATAGGCACAAGGAGAGCCAGACATGAAGAGTTTACATCCCTTTGCTGAGATACCACAGCTAGCAAGGGGAAAGCAAGGTGTCAAACCAATGTAGTCACTCTCCATATCTCTGCTCTTGTTATCTTCTCCATGGTCATGAGCATGAAGAGTGTAATATGTGAGTTGATTTCACTGATATCGCTTCACTTGGATTTCATGTGTGTGAAAATTTATGATGCTATTCACAAGCATTTTTAATTAAATCTTTTTAGCTAGCATGCAAAATAATAAATTTCTTTATGATAGTTTCATAAATATGTATCATAGTAGTTGGATCACATTCATCCTGTACCTTTATATTGCCTGACCTCTCTCAGTGGTCACAAATCTTGACTGTAAATATGAGCAAATGCCATCAATCTTCTTCCCACTAGCCTCCTCTACTGTTCTTCCACCTCTGCCTTTGGTCTCCTCCCTCTCCACACATAGTCCTCTTGCCTACTTTTATTCGTTTTGCACACAGCCTCCTACAAACCAATTCCAAGACTACCCAAGTTTTCTGGTGCAGAGTCTACCTTCTGAGGAAAAGCATAGAAAACCACATATTCAGCAACACTCTTAACTGTTTTTCTACCTCTGGTCAAATTTTACAGGCTTTGAACATTCTTTCTCACCTATTCTAATACATAGATTTCTCTAGGCTCTTGTCACATCTACTTTTCAAACAAAGCACATGACTCTAGGTTAGACTATGTTCATCTATTGTGGTTATAGCTTTGGATTTGTCCATTGATTTTGGTTCAGACTGGAAAGGCCAACCAAAGTTATGATTATCTTTCTGCTTAGTTCTCACATGATGAGGAAATAAAGTGCTGCTCATTGATGTTTTTCTTCCTGTCTGTCTGTCTATCTCTCTTAAATCCATTTCATAGTTATAAGGCATGCAAAATAATATTATAAGTTACATATAAATAATAAGATAGAAAATAGATTAATATATATTATGCTCTTTTGTGTTATGAATGGTTAAAATACCCATTTCTTTAACGAAACTCATCAATAAAACCTAGCATCATCTGCTATAGCCCTCATAATGTCCATCAATAAACCAGACTATTTATATGTGTGTCTTCTTGCTTCATTTGACCCTTACCACATATCTCCCTCCTCTATTCATGTTATCTTTCTTATCACCCACAGCCAGCATAAGTTTTAAAAAGCAGAAATTGGTTATTTGTTTGTTTATTGATACACAGTCTCACTATGTAGCTTAGGCTGCCTTGGAGGGCCTGATCCTTCTGCCTCAGATTTGTGATACTAGGACAGACATTCTCTTCATAATTATTTCTGTTTTATGAGGTTATAATATAATGACATCATTTGTTCTTCCCTTTCTTCCTTTCAAATCATCCTATATACACCTCCTGTGCTCTTTCAATTTCATGGCCTCTCTTTTTTTCATTGAATTGTTGGTGTATGCATATGATTATGGATATACATAAAATTTAATTTTTAAAGAATTTCAAACGTGAGTACTTTATGTACATCATTCCTTCCCCTTCCTCTCCCTTCTTCATATCTCTTATAACCCCCACTTGCTCTCAAATCCATCATCTCTGCATCTTCAGTTATTACACACACACACACACACACACACAGATAGAGAGAGAGAGAGAGAGAGAGAGAGAGAGAGAGAGAGAGAGAGAGAGTGACACACAGAGACAGTCTACTAAGTCCATTTAGTGTTGCTCCTATATACACATGTCTAGGGCTGATTGCTTGGGATTGGAAAACCTGTCAGGGTGTTTGTCCCTGGAATGGACTGATTCTCTCATTGGATACTGTCTGAAGTTCTTATGTAGGGATGATACCTTGTAAAATTCCCCCCATCCACACTGATATATTAACCACTGTTGTCATTGTGCAATTTTTGTTCACTTCTTTCACTGACTTTGTTGAGATTCCATGGGTGTGGCTTCTCCATCACATCTAGAAGACACTATCTCAAGTCTATTTTAACATCTTCAGAACTTAGCATGGACTTACACAGTACACACATGAAGTAAGTCCCAACTGAATGAATAATGAAGTCTTAAAATCAGCCTGTACCCTAAGGGCTGATTTTTGTGGGTGCCAGACACATTTTTGCTTGGATTCTTTGCTTTTTGATTATCTTATGATTTTTGTGGCCAGTCAGGAGGTTGTAGAATGGGACCTTCTTATTAATGAGATAATATGAAGAAGTACTACCTGTTTAAACTTTCATATCAGTGAAGCTAAGCTACATAAAACATTGGGTACTGGGAATTAGAATGCTTAATTTTTTGAGGGTTATTCTTTTTTTTTTTTACAGTTTTTTTTATTTGAATTAGAAACAAGATTGTTTTACATGACAATCCCAGTTCCCTTCTCCCTCCCTCCTCCCCTACTACCCCACCCAACTAAAACCGTACCTATCACATCCTTTCTGCTCCCCCTGGATGGTGAGGCCTTCCATAGGGTATCATCAGAGTCTATCGTATCCTTTGGGATAGGGCCTAAGCCCACCCCCATGTGTCTTGGCTCAGGGAGTATTCCTCTATGTGGAATGGGCTCCCAAAGTCCACACTTATACTAGGGATAAGCACTGAACTACTACAGGAGGTCCTGTAGATTTCCAAGGTTTCCTCACTGAAACCCATGTTCCTGGGGTCTGGATCAGTCCCATGCTGGTATCCCAGCTATCAGTCTGGGGAGCAAGAGTTCCCTGATGTTTAGGTCAGCTGTTTATGAAGGTTTCACCAGCCTGGTCTGGACCCCTTTGCTCTTCACTTGTCTGCATCTGGATTCCAGTTCAGTTCAGTGATTAGTTGTGGGTGTCTGCTTCTACTTCCATCAGCTGCTGGATGAGGGCTATCGGGTGACATATAAGTCATTCATCAATCTCATTATCAGGGGAGGACATTTGAGGTAGCCTCTCCTCTGTTGCTTAGATTGTTAGCTGGTGCCATCTTTGTAGATCTCCAGACATTTCCCTAGTGCCTGATTTCTCTGTAAACCTAAAATGTCTCCCTCTATTATGGTATCTCCATTCTTGTTATCTTCTATTCTTCCCCTGACTCAACCTTTCTGCTCCCTTGTGTACTCTGCATTCCTCCTCTTCTCACCTTCTCATTCTCCTAGTTCCCTCGCCCCTCTTCCTGTGCTCCCAATTTGCTCTTGGGATCTTGACCCTTTCGCCTTCTCCAGGGGACCATGCATGTCTCTCTTGGGGTCCTCCTTGTTTACTACCTTTTTTGGCAGTGTGGACTGTAAGCTGATAATCCTTTAATCTATGTCTAAAATCCACATGTGAGTGATTACATACCATGTTTGTCTTTTTATGATTGGGTTACATTACTCAAAATGGTTTCTTCTAGTTTCATCCATTTTCCTGCAAATTTCAAGATTCCATTGTTTTTTTCCTCTGAGTAGTACTCCACTGTGTAAATGTACAATATTTTCTCTCTCCATTCTTCAGTTGAGGGGCATCTAGGCCCCTTCCAGTTTCTGGCTATTACAAATAGTGCAGCTATGAACATCGTTGAACAGATGTTCTTGTTGTATGAATGTGCTTCTTTTGGGTATATGCCTAAGAGTGGAATTGCTGGATCTTGAGGTAGACTGATTCTCATTTTCTTGAGGAGTTGCCATGATTTCCAAAGTGATTTCCATACTGATTTCCAAAGTGGCTGAACAAGTTGGCACTCCCACCAGCAGTGGAGGAGTGTTCCTCTTTCTCTCAGCCATTAAAGGCTAGGCTCACAACCAAAAATATAGAATGCTTAATTTTTATTAAACATTTTAAATTCTTAATGTATTCACATTTTTGTTTCAATTTTTGTTGACATATAAAATAATGAGTTTTATTACAATTTCAAATAGTTTATTGTACTTGGTTCACATCTACTCCCATTACCTTCTCTTGTCCTTCTCGGAACTCAAAGTGAGACATAAATTGATTAATCTGTGTACCATCTGTCTATATTAACCCAGATTTTTCCTATGAGAGAAAAATGTAACGTTTATCTTTCTGCCCCTCTTATTAACATTTCTTGTTCCCTTCCCCTCCTTTTAATTCAAATCATCTTCCCAAATAATCTCCCTTGTGTCCCCTACCTGACTACACACACACATATTCTGGGTTCCATACATGATTGAAAATGTGGCACTTGTCTTTCTGTGTCTGGCTTATTTCACTCAACAGAAAGATCTCCAGTTCTATCCAGTTTCCTGAAAATTAGGTAATTCCTGTGGTGGTTTGAGTCAGAATATCCTTTACAGGCTCATATATTTGAGTGATTGGCTCCCAATTGGTTAAGCTGTTTGGTACAGATTAGGACATATGGCCTTATTGGAGGAGGTATGTCAATGAAGGCAGACATTGAGGTTTTAAAATTCTACAACATTCCCAGTTATCCCTCTCTACCTCCTGCTTTTTGAGTTACTGCTCTAGCACTAGGCCTGGCTGCCTGCTGTCATGTTCACTACCATGTTGGTCATGGAGTCCCCCTCTGAAACTGTAATCTCCTGTAAACCTTTTCTTCTATAAGTTGCAGTGATTATGGTGTCTCTCCCAAGGAATAGAAAAGTAACTAAGATATTTTCTTTTTCCATTTTGTATATATACACAACATTTTCAAATTCATATTCCTGGGCTAATTCTATACGTTGGCTATTGTGAGTCATGCTTCAGTATATATGGACATGCAAGTATTTCTGTGCTTTACCTAGCTCTGTCTTAAAGTTACTATCAGGATTTCATGAAGTTAACCAACTCACACATTAATATAATGGTTTTGCTTTAAATAATTTTGCCTTCCTTTCCTCTTATGAGATGGGACTCAGTCTCTTCTTACTTCCCTTCTCTCCTTTGGTCAGACTTAGCCTGGATGAAATAAAAATTTTAAGTTGCAGGATTATCAAATTCCATTTTATTTTGAGTAAGTATCTCATATGGGTAAAAACTGTCAGGTGGATTCAAGTGTGTTTGAAGCTGATACCTTATAGGTTAGTCAATGAATTTGCTGTGGGAAGGGATGCTATGGTTATGCTCCCCACTTGAAGGAAGTAATAGCCTCTTTCAAATGCTTACCTCTAGCCCTCATGCTTTTCAACCAATCTAGTGAGTACTAACCTAGAATTGATCTTGTAAAATAATTTCTAACCCAGCTTATTTCCCAATGGAAGTCCTTTCTATGTTCTTCCCATGGGCCCGTAACCTGGTTGGGTTAATGTGTCTTTACTGCTCTACTTTATTCTCCATGAATTGACTTCATCACCATGCCCCCCTATTGTCTCCAGGGCTCATTACTGAGTATCTCTGCTATTCGGCAGGAAGTGAGCAGAGCTGAGACTACAGCACACAATTGTTGAACAGGGTTCACTTTCATTTCAGTCCTCAATCTAAGTTTAACTTATTTGGTGATGGTAGGGAAACACTGATGGCCTGAAATGCAGTGAATAGATAAATAACACCCTGCATATGGATTTCATGAACTGGGATGCAGAAAGTTAGGAACACAGTTTAGATGTAAGACATTAATTCTCTTATTTCTAGTCCTCTTTGCCCCTCAATGTTCCTTTTGTTCCTTCATTACCAGACTGATAGGATTGGAAAGGTTGGAAAAGTGAAATAGTAGGATCCTACATTTTACAAAATTATTTGTGTCTTTCTGTTTGAAATATATGCCATTGCCAAGTTGTGCATAATTCTATCCATGTCCCAAAAGGCCAGCGAACAGCCATGTGAAAAGGGCATCCTGACTTTGCTGTATCTACAGCATGCATGGAGGAACCCTGAATGGTATAGGAGTGGTTACTATGACAGATGAGGATGGCGGAAACAAGAAACCAGTTTTGTTACTCTACATGACTCATAGTAGCCACCTTTAACAATTTTAGGTCATACTGGTTCTAAGGATGAATAAACCTAAACAGAATATTTTGTATAAGTATCTTGTATTAATTGTTCCATGGAAGAACCTCTGTTCTTTTCCTTGAGGTCCAAAGGCAGGGTCTATGTTTGTATGGGACAGAGAAATTACATCCCTTTTAAAGGAAACAGCATACAAGGGAACTTGACGTTCTTTCTTGACTGAGAAGATATCCCAGTGCTTGAGGGTGGCTTTCTCTCACTTTTACTCACCAGAGTGACATAAACAGGCCCAGATTTCTGGGCAGCTCCTTTTGGGAACACCACTTTCAATAAGATAGGAGCACCACCTTCAATATGCTTATTCTCTTATTTTTCACTAGAGTTTTATGACAGGGACTAAGGGCTTCCAGCTGTGGGCCAAAATGAACAGAAAAGCCATCTTGACTTTTTTCTCAGAAGTTCACAATAAAACCAAAATCTCAGGTAAGTACCATCTTAAGTTCTACATTAAAGTAAAGCTAAGAAGGTGAGACCTTTTCAGGTATATATAGACAATATGACATAGTAGTTGAGAATTCCTTAGATCTAGAAACACCGATTTAAAAGTGCCCTCTTAATCCATCCACTTAGCTGTGCTCAAAAAGTTACAAGCTCAACTGTAGAAGATACACAACAGTAAAGGCTAACTCATACAATTGTTAGAGTTAGTGAAATGGCATCTGCATGATTTAATGTAATACCTGAAACTTGGCAGACATAATTAGCATTAACTATCAATATCACCTCCATTTCTTTCCTATTTATTTTGACATTTTATCTTCATTACAAGTAGCAAGAATAAGCCAGAGTAGTCAGATTTTTATGAAAGGGCAAGGCAATAAATATGTTCAGCTTTGCTGGCCACATGTTTCTGTTACAACTATTGGGCACTCTAGTGGTGACAACAAGCAGGCAATAAATGAATTGGTGTATATATAAAACTTTGTACACATACACACACACACACAGTATAGGCTCAGGCATTGAATGTAATTGGGTGATTATTGGCAATTCTGTTTGTTACTGCATATAATATGGGAGAATCCTGGCTAGGAGATCACTTATGAGGCCGCTGTCAGTCAGTGATTCATGCAAAGTGAGATTGATAGCTGTCATAATTTATACTGAGACTTTGCTGCAGAACCATTCATGGTATTCATTTCTTCTGTAATGACCATGCTCAGGCCTTGCTGGTTGTTAGAGTGCAGGGTTCCCGTGGGCAATCTCCCTTTGCTTTATGCTCGGGGATTCAATTCTACGTATGGAGATAACCTTCTTGCCAGCATTCATTTGAGTCACATCCAAAAATGGCAAAGTATATGGATGTATCAACCCTAAACAGGGGCTAAAAATCTAGCCTTTCTTTATACCTCTCTTTACAGTGTTAATAACTTTCAGAATGTATAGCTGGTCATGAAAGGACAAGTCTCTAATTCTAGCAGAGCAGGAGAACTGAGATCAGCCTAGTGAGATCCCATTGTAAGAAACAAAACAGTATATTGCATTAACTAAAAGACTTTCTTTAAGGATTATGTATCAGATCTCTGTATCCAACATATATCTCAATAGGTCATAAATTTATTTTGATTCAAATGTAACTGCGTTGGCCTTAAGATTCACACTATAAGTTAAAGCAATAACTATGGGAAGGATGCTTAGGTAAAAAAGGAGATGACAGATAACCTCTAGATACCAAACCCTGGAAAATTATCCATGGCACTACATCAAAATCAGTTGTTAAGAAGAAAGTAGTTTATATGTGTGTGTGTGCGCGCGCGCGCACGCGCGCACACACACACACACACACACACACACACACACACACACGCGGATTCTGCTTGTATAAATGGAAATAAATATGAAATTCATTCAAATTAGGAATGAAAACTTTCAGCCCTCTAATTGTAAAATTGAGATTTCTAGAAAATGTACTCAAGCCTGATCCCTTATTTTAAAACATGGGGTTTCCACATGTTCATCAATATGTTACATCTTTTAAAAAAGAGCATTGGTTTCATGTTTTCAAACATTTCCTAATTGATCAACTTTATTTTTCATTCACATCTTTCCTCATACAAGACACAAATAGGTCTTTAGTTATCTATGTGATATTTGATTAAACAAAAGAAGCCAAGTAAACAGTGGGTCTAGCAACAGCAGCAGTCAGAGGACAATTTGTGATTCAGTGAGGTAAACTACCTTGAAAACCTTTGAGAATAAGTGAGGAAGTCACTTATTGGCCTTGGGAGACATAACTGGTGGCTTCAGCTATGCTTCACAAGAATTGATACCACAATCAGTAGGAAAGCACAGCTTTAACATAGGGAAGGTGACAGTGTCTTTCCCATCTCATTTCCTCTTTTATCCATTGAGTCTTATGCTGCTGACAATTGTTTTTTAAAAAATCCTTTAATAGGATTTCAAAAACTGAAGTATAAGATCTTAAGTAGAATTTTAAAACATCAAATTAATACAAAATTATAGAAAGGATACAGCAATCCTTTTTTTAATTTCATCTTGTACAACAGGAGCCCAGCATAAATAAGGCTTGTAACATCTGTAGATCTTTTCATTGTTTCTGCTTCAGTATGAGTGGAAGGGTAAGCAGCTCAAGTTCCTTCACTCTTTTGAGGGAGATGGCTTTCTCTCTCTTTTTTAAAAATAAAATTTTATGTAAATTAGAAACAATCTTATTTTGTATATCAATCCCAGTTCTGTCTCCCTCCCATCTTCCCATGCCCCCCACAGATGCCCCACATTCCATCCCCCACCCACTCCCCATGGAGGTTGAGGCCTTTCATGAGGGATCATCAAAAATCTGTCAAGTCATTTGGGGCAGGGCCTAGGCCCTCCCCTGTGTATCTAGTCTAAGAGAGTATCCCTCCATGGGAAATGGGCTCCCGATGTCCTGTCTGCATCAGGGATACATCCTGGTTCCATTGCCAGAATGCCCCATAGACTGTCCAGTGCTCCTAGCTGACACCCACATTCAGGGGACCTGGTTTGGTCCTATGTTGGTTCCCCAGCTGTCAGACTGGGATCCATGAGTTCCCATTTTCTCAGGTCAGCTGTTTCTGTGGGTTTTCCCAGTGTGGTTTTGACCCCTTTATTGGCCATTCCTGAGGGAGATGGTTTTCAGCAGGACTGAATGCAGTTTGCTTGGCACACTTGGTTTTGGTGCTTATTTCTCCATCTGTCTACTACCCTCTACCATCTCTCTCACTTTGTGTTGGTTTGCCTGCATGATGCAACCTACTATCAAATTCTTTTTCATTTTATCTACTCCATAAATCTCATTACCAATATTTTAAATCTTTCTGAACAAACAAATGAAACTGAGCTGTGTAAATGTTTTTCCTAATTGAAATTCACTATTTGCATTCACAAGGAGGCATCCAACCACATGTGGGTTCTCTATCTCAGGGTTTGCATTCTCACTGCTGATGAGCCTCTGCCCTCTGAGGAGTTGCTTTATCTCCATCTTTCACAGAGAGAGATTTCCTACCATGCATATTAGAGTTTAAACGAATAGAAAACATGCAATCATTTTTATTTTTTCATAAATTATATGCAAGCTTAGCACCAGTTTGGTTGTAAATTCAAGCTGAGACTTGTTTGTACTCTAAGGATTGAGAAAGTTGTTTAGATTTCTCTGGAGTCAGATTTTTCTTTCTCCTAGGTTTTCTTTTCAGAATAGACAACCATCTTTGATTTATTGGAGTCTCTTGCTAACTCATAATTAAAACTCCCAGAGAATTCTTTTGAAGTCAATTTCTGCCTTTTTATATTGAAGGAAAGGGGGGATAAATCATGTCTTCATCTTTGTTCTCTACTTCTTCAGGAACCACTTTCAGTGTCTCTAAAGAACGGAAACACCCAAGTTAATCTTTATATCATATAGCTTCCACAAAAGCAGTGCATAAATCATTAGATGTGTTCAAGACATCCATTTTTCTTGAAGATATGAAATAATATTAATTACAAAGACTGGGAGATAGTTTATAAACCACCAATGACATTAAAATGTCGTTAATCTCCTGTTGGAAGTGGGATCCATATTCACTAGGGCTTGTTGTCTGTTTGTTTCTTGTTCAGAACCCACTGGATGCTTATCTAAATGGTCAGTGAACTAAGTGGGGCTGTACCATCATCTCCTCCCTCTGGCAGCCCCTTTTCAAGTTTACACAACTCCTAGAACTACTCTCCCCCAGGTATTTCCAGTTGGCTACAGAACAGTTGCATTGTTCTTTTGCCCAAATCTCAAGCATTCCCCAGAGAGCTGTTTTCACTTTCTGCAGAGCACTTACAATTTATCTTTGAAACAGAATAGTTTGTGTTCGGTGCTTTGTCTATTTATTTCTTCTTCTAGGAAGAAGCTATTTAGGAGCTAGCTAGGTCACTATTAGTTGGCTTCCTAAGTGCTGCCCAGACCTCTTCCATCTGTATGAAATATCCACTCTTTCCTGCAGAAAAATTGTAGACCAGAACTCTTTAAAATGATGATGATGATGATGATGATGAGGAGGAGGAGGAGGAGGAGGAGGAGGAAGAGGAGGAGGAGGAGGAGGAGGAGGAGGAAATTCTCAAATACATTTGGGCCCATTTCACCTGTATCTTTTCAAGATAGGGTCTATGTTGCTGAAAACTTATTTCTTAAAAAAAAAAAAATCTTTCCAGGTGAGAGTCAAGATGTGGAGATGCATATTTATTTCTTCTCTGTATCTTAAAAAATGAGGAAATTATTTTCAATAAGAGAGACTTAAGATTGAGTGCCAGTGACATAAATAAAATCCAGTGTGCATTAAAAGACACAAGTAGCAAAGCCATATAACTCTGTGCTGGAGTCTCAGAGAACAGCCACACAGCAATGCTTTCTTGTTTTCCTGCGACACAAAGCAGACCCATAAAAAGGCAGAATACTGAGGTTTAGAATTGGCTGGCATTTTCCTCCTCAGGTCTTACAGCTCCCGACATGGTGAGTGCCCTGCACACCTTCAGCTCTAAAGGGAATAGTCATTGCTGGGTCCCTTGGAGAAGTTAATACTAAACAGGGCCACAATCTTGTTTTAGCTATTATACCATACCACAAGTATACAAAGGCTACCAATAAACATTGTCGGTGCCTTCAGACTTTTCACTGATTTAGAAAGATTTTGATGAGAAAGGCCAACCTTTCTTGTTTCTTGGGCTTTCAGGGACTTTTTTTGTGATCTTGAATTGTCAGTGTCTCCTAATCTCTCAACTATGACCATTGGTAAGAGAATACAATAGAAGGATTAATGGCTCAGTTGAGAAATGTTTGCTTACTGGACAATGGAAAGAGAACCGGGTAGACATGCTTATCCTTCCCTTTTACATTCAGTAATGTAACCAGGATATGAAAGAGGCCATCTGATAAAGATGATGTTTTCTTTTTCCCCAAGTGTAATTTCTTATTTTAGAGGCTCATCAAATTAAGTAGGAGAAAGAATAAAAGACAAGAATGAAAAGCTAACATATTTGAGAAGTCAATGCTGTAACAAATAGACCTAGAGGAAAGAATAAAAGAAGTGTGTGTAGGACATGTGTCTGAGAGAGCATGGAAAAGGTGTGCATTTTTATACATATGGAGAGGAAGGAGAGTGTCCACTTGTTTCTGCATTCCTAGAAAACCAGCTGCTTTTTCTAATGTGTATTTTTACATACAGGCTAATAGGTCCATGGAACTGCCTTTATTTTTCATGTGAAGACATGGGATCTTAAAGAAATAAGGAAGACCTCTTCTATTATAAATAACTGAACAAGAATTTATATCCCCCTGCCCTGGCAAACCAGACTTAACTTTGGAGTTGGTGATTTGATATTGCTGAGTGAATTTTGTTATCTCATCTATATTACCCTACAAATCTTAGGTATCTGATTCAGCAGCCTATATGGAGTTTTCCAAAACCTCTTCTTAATGAGGTGGATAAAGGTAAAGTATTTCTCAGAATGAAAATTAAATTGTTCTTATTCATGGGAGGCCTACTGTGTGCAACACATTGTGCAGGTGCTGAGAAAGCAGAGGAAAAGACAGCTGTCCCTGACATCAGTGTTCTCTGAATTCAGTGAAAATATATCACACATGTAAAGCAGAAAAATATTATTCTCTGTTAGGCACAGCAAATCAAGGATGGTTAATTGTCAAATCCATTGACCCTCACATCCATGGTTTTGTCAGAGACATCTGGGATTCTCAGCCTGTCACAACTGCTAGTAGACTGAGAAGTTTCCCCTTGAGGGGCCCTTTGTCAGCAAAAGTAGAATCCATGGCTTGAGTCAGGATGGGAAAAGCAAGTAAGCCCATGGAGTCGAGGTGAGACATAATGCAGGATCTAGAGTTAAGCAATGGGTGTAGAGAGAGCTCGACACACGCTCAAGAAAAGGACTGTAGGACAAATGGGTGGGTATAAGATTCCCCAGAGTTGCCTATTAAGTGTCTTAATAGCCATGTGTATGGTTTTGGAGCTTTGGAGTTAAATTACTCAAATGATAAAATTTGCAACTAGATTCAAAATTCAACATTCAAATGGGGAAAAATATGTAAGCGGGGCTACTAAGTCCTCTTCAAGAGCTTCCTTTTTATGAATGACATTAGAAGAAGGTTCTGTGGGGTTGTTTGGGCATAGGGGAGAGAGAGGAGTGTTGACAACATGTTTAAACTAAAAGATCACAAACTTGAACAAACAGTTCTTCTATTTTCTAACATCCTTGTTTTAGATGTCTCTTGGAAAAGGAAATATTGTCTTTATAGACAATCATGATTTTATTTTATTTTTTGTTACTTGTTTTTGGTTGTTAGACAGGAGCGAATGCAAAATGTACCTGGGGTGAAGCATTTGGGTTACTTCCCACATTCCTTCAATTTCCTGATCTTCCTGCTCTGTCTATGCTGGCCCAGGACTGCTTTCTGAGATCTCATTTATTCATTGCAGTTGTCTACTGTGGCTCAAAATCTTAAAGTAGAGTTGACAGAACTAAGCAATAAATTTTAAATAATTCCTATTATAGCCCATTGCTAAAATTAGTCTGTTTTATTGTTGGCTGCTGTTAATCTCTTAAAATTTAATTTAAATTTTTTCACATGTATAGAGAAACATGTAAAAATTGCCTTACCATTTATAGTTTGAGATATCAACCATGAATCTTTTAATACATCCTCTGTGGACCAGGAAGGGGGACTGCATCACAAACTCATATGTGTTTGGCAAGTCTATAGAGGCCTTCATCATTCTGGAAATTCTTGGTAGAAGACAAGGAAGGGATCTAAGCAAGATGATCAGGATTGACAGGCTCTAGAAAATGAAGACAGCAATAGGAAGATGATTTGAGCCTAATCAAAAGAAAATCACAACATCAGAAGGCAAACATAGTATCTGGAATAGTTCAAAGCAAATTAATCAGAACAGTGTGATAAGTAATTACTTTGGACCCAGAAGGGCTTTGTACAGGTAACCATCAGAGAATCGGTCTGAAGTAGGTTGGCCTAAGACTGTTAGGCTAAGGGTAAAAATGACAGCTTTTTTGTTTTGTTTTAAAGGCCATTCGGGCAGGACAGACAGTGGAAATGTACAGGTATGGTGAGAGGCCAAGACTGCCTTATAAACTTCTCACCACAAGCTGCTGCTCAGCTCCATAGCAGAATGCCTGAACCCATCTACCCACATCCACTTTGACCCCCATCTACTCAATTATCTACCATGGGGCCAGAATAAACGTTAAAGAGACTTTCACCTCTACAAAGATCTCAACAGAGTCTATAAAGACATTCTTATATTTGCTTCCCACCTCCTACTCTACACTTAATATGGTCTTCAAGATCAGGCTCTTACTTTTCTCTTTGCACTCATGTCACATCTTGTTGACACTTCTCTATCCATGTTGGCTCTTTAAAAATCAGACCCATTATTTATATCTCACCGAGCTCCTTGCTCTTATGGGCCTTTGCACATGACGGCCCTTCTTTCTGGAATGTTCTTCTTTAACTTCATGGTCTTGTCCACTCATACATATATTTGGTTCAGTCCACTCTGATTTCTAAGCTGTTTTGACATAGAAATGTCCATAACTGTCTGCAGCCCTCTCTTTTGAAGACTTTATTATCTGACACTTTCTACATTTATCTGGCTGATGAACACCATTTTCCCCTAGTGATAGTAAGCTGTTTAATTCTCCATTTAGTTCCAAAATAGCATATACGCAGCCTCAAGTGGACAGTCTAATATGTGATAAGATGAATGCAAAGCAATTTCCTGTTAAATCTAAAGGAAATTAAAATCTTTATGCCTAAAGTCTTAGATATTGGAAACTTACTTATCTTTAAATATAGTTGTCACTAATTTTTAAAGAAAATATCAGGAACCATAACATATAAGGAAAAAGAACTATAGGAAAAAAGAAAAGCCTACATAAAGCATTATGAGACAAAAATACCCCCAAATATGCCCTTGTGTTTATTTTCTATTGGCCATCTACTGCTAGACATGGGGCCTGTCCTTAAAGTATGGTATGCAACCAGTAAGTCACTATTGAGAGATGCTAAGAACTGAGATAAGTATGTGTTTCTTGTGCATTTTTTAGGCTTTGTTTTTTTTTCCTTTTTTTGTTTTATAATTCTCAGTAGTTATTAAAAATTATCTCATTTTCATTTCATTTTATTTTTCTTTTGTTTTAGATGCTTTTTTTTCCTAATGAGAGAAAGAATGAATGTCGATTTGGGTGGGTGGGGAGGTTGGGGAGAGGTTCTGTGAGGAGTTGGTCAAGGGAGTTAGGGAAAAAGTCACTGTAAGCAGAATATATTGAATAAAAAACAGAAACTATTTTCAACTAAAAGAAAAAAAGGAAAAAGAAAATATGACTCTCCAAATCATGGCAAATAATCTTAGTGATCAGGCTGAAATGTCCCTTTATCCTTGGTGACAGACTGGAGCCCTTCCAGCCTACATGCAGGCAGGTGTCAGGCTATGAAAGCTGTGACTGAACTGCATAGGAACTCTGGCCACCTGTGTTACTCTCCCTCAAACTGCCCTGAGAGAACTAAACAGCCTCTCTCTCTTTCTCTCTCCCCCGCTCGCTCTCTCTCTCTTGTGTGTGTGTGTGTGTGTGTGTGTGTGTGTGTGTGTGTGTGTGTGTTTCCCATAGATTGTTTTTATAATTAAGCAATGGGTCCACAAGCTCAAATGAACTGTTTCATTGTAGTTTGCACATTAAACATAAATAAGAGGTGAAAACAAAGAAAATGACTTAACTCGTAAAAGGCACTACAGAAGCCAGGGCATTATTCTGGGCCTTCCCCCTCTGAAACACAAATGGTAATTAACGGATCAGGATGAAATGTCAATTTGAGACGAAGGTAATGAGTAAATTTCCTGAATCATTAAAACACCAAAAAATCTGTTACATGTGATTTGAATCCTGTGTGGCTGCTCTGAAAACTCCTTCTCTTAACTCAGTTCTCCAAATAGGTCACATTGTAATCCTATATGAAAGATGGACCCCCTATGACACTAGATGTTTTCCTTCTGTCAACCAACAGTCTTTTCCAAAGAAATAAAGCCACCTAAAAATATCCATACTTGGGGGAATTATTTTGCCCTTATCTACCTGTCCCTTCATAATTCAAATAGATGACACTGGTTTTACTTTTGTTTTCTTTTCTTCTCTCTCTCTCTCTCTCTCTCTCTCTCTCTCTCTCTCTCTCTCTGTTTCTCTTTCTCTCTCATGATGTGGCAGCTGTGTAGTCTCTCTGGTGTTGGCCAAATGAAAGCTCATCTTTTCAAGACCAGTCTTTCTTTTGTTTCTCAATGGTTTGCTGGCTAAATCAAAGACCTTGCGTCCTTCCCTTTGCACTGTGGAACGACTGGGAGGATGATCACAGGGGAATAAGCAGGCTTCAGCAGTTCTGAAAAAGACTATTTCCATTTCCTAGGCAGAGAGGCCCCCGTGCTGTGCTCCCTTGATTCTTAATTCTTACTGCCATTGGTTCTGAGGGGCCAGCTTTTGTGGGGCAGGATTATTTGTTTCTTTAAAAATCCACCCTGGTTCTTTTACCTCCCTCCTTTTCCTCTTCCTTTTGTGGCCTGGGACAATACCATGTTACGGAGTCATTTCTGACTTGCAGGGAATCCATCTATGCTTGGGAAAATGTCGTTAAATTGAATCCTGCAGTCTGAGGTGAGATAGACATGAGGATGGCTGAGCACGTGAAGTGGGTGAAACAGTATGATGTTGATGAGGCTGTGTGTGGCTGTCAGGAGGCGCGCTAATATGCTGATGAACGAGACGAGCTTCCTAGTGCTGCTGTATGCAAATGCACCATTATTTTTGGTAGAGGGAAAGGAGCCTGGCATGTTAATTGGCTTTGCGTTCATGGATTCAGGTACAGTTTTTCATTTAGCCTTCTGAAGAGAAATTCTCTCCATGTCCTTTAACTATGTCCAGGTTTGAGTGTCACCTGACAAACTGAACAAATTAAAATGTGTCATATTAAAAAAAATTACCCTTTAAAACAAAATGTAGGTGTACTAACCCTCAGGACTGCTAATTCTAGATTCCAGATCTGTGTGAAGCTGTATCTAGTTTTTGTAACACTGAATCAGAATGGGTAAGTTTCTATAAGCCCTTAAATTCTTTTCAAAGAATAGATAATACACCCTGTTTGTTTTCTATCTTTGGAAATTTTGAATTGTTGTCATAACTGATGGGTTGTTTTCTGATGCAGTCATCAGAAAGCTATATAGAATGTGTCAATCTGTCTCTTTTGAGTGTGTGTGTGTGTGTGTGTGTGTGTGTGTGTGTGTGTGTGTGTGTGTTAGAAATTGGGCATAGATAGGGTAAAAGGAGAAAATGATGATAAACTTCAAAACCTCCCTCTGAAAATCTGAAATGTTCTAAATGTTTTAAAAATCTAATATATATATATATATATATATATATATAATATATATATATGTATTCTCCAAGTTTTTAGCCAACTGCTGCATTAAGCAACTTTCATGTTTTTTTTTTTTTTTGTTACTGAATACCTTTTATGTGGTTATTTTGGTCAACATTTCCAAACCATAAGGTATAGTTTTTCATTAACTAAGGATCCTAACCTTTTGCAATGAGAGGATTAACTTTTCATTTCCCTTAAGTCTTAAGATGACCAACAAGGAAGTCAGGATTTGGGGCCCTGCAGGAAGGGAGGCTGGGAAGGAGGGAGGAGCAGGGGAAAGCACACTGATCCCTGAAGATTTAGGATGTTTAGAGGTGATTTTCAGTTACTTGTCTCTAATCTGGGAAATCTTTGGTTTTGAGGAAGCTGTGTTTATGTACTTCTAGGAATGGTTGGCAGTTTGGCCTCTGCTGGTGGAAGACAGGGAGTACAGGAGAATGGTGAACTACAAAGCAGTTGTTCTTCCTAAATAGAATTAGCATGCCACCTTTCAAGAAAACCATCCACTGGCTCTTGTCTGTTCGTATGTACATTGGTGTGTGGCCATGACAGAGAAAACACAATCCGACAAGTGGACAAGTGATTCAAATATTAACACGATCTGACAAGTGGACAAGTGATTCAAATATTAACAGCAAGGCTGTGCTGCTGTGGGAGAGAAACTGGGCAGTGGACAGTGTCCTTTAGCACTCTCTCCAGCCAATGGTGCAGTACCCACAGCATTCAAATGTATTCTGTTTCTAAACAGAGAACATGGCTGTCTGTTCTGTGATGAAGGAAGAAGTCAAGTATGGAGCCTCTAGTCATGTGATTTGTATGGCCAAGATCTCATTAACAAGGAACATAGCTGCCCAAATGGGAAATCTTGTTCAAGCATGGAAATGGACAGAATAGCCTGAAAGTCAGCCTTGATACTAAATTTTCTAAAAATAAGTAAACATAAAATCCAGAAATAAGTTTTAATTATCTGGAGAGGTTTCCTGAGAATGATAAACTAACTCTAGTGAGAGTATGGTATGGTCAGACCACAGGAAAAGAACATCCAGTTGGATGTGGTCTTCTATCTAGATTTCTTCATTATCCTTGTTGAGTTTCACATAGACTATGGATCACTTACACTTTGAAAATACATGTAGTCATTTCATGTTTCTAAATATTCATTACACATTCCAAAAGAGAAGTCCTACCAGAGAGTCTCATTCCGAAGTCCTCCATCATAGCCTCCTAACTTGATTTAGTTTAATAATTTCTGAGATCTGACTTATTAAAGTCACTCCATAATTCTCCTTTTACTGTGTTTCTCTTATGAATGCAGCAAAAGAAGATGGGGAGTCAGCATCTTACCATTGTTGAGGAGGGCCGGCCCATAGCCCTCCAAGTTTTGAGATGGTCATACCCATCCATTAAAGAACATTGACAGTCAGTGACCTGTTGAGTTAAATGAGAGAAAGAAAAGCACTACCTATAATTCTTCCCAAATTCCAAGGAGTTGAGTATCCTAAGGAGAAGAAATGAGTTCCGAATTACACAGGATATTAGAAATCGTGTTTTATTCCTATAATTTGAGGCATCTGTTGAGTGATTAACTGACCATCATTCTAAAGACTTTTCCCTTTGAGTACATATTCTGTAGCCTGGTTCCACATTTCCTTGGACCTCTAGTGGGAGAACAAATGGTGGCAGGAACATAAATCCTGTGTCCTGGAGAGAATAGATTAGAAGGACACATGGGCAACTATATGTTTTCATGTCTGTAATTTGATGTTTTATCTTCTTAGACAAAGCCTTTTTGTCTAGTTTTTAGGTTTTCTGACACAGGGTCTTACTGTTTACTCAAGTGGCCTAAACTGAAGACTCCTATGTGTAGCACAAGGGACCTCAAATTTGAGAACCTGCCTCAGCCTCTCAGGAAGACATTTTTTATGGTTGGCTTTGCAGAAAACTTTATTGAAAGGCAGTTTCCTGCAGTATAATGCAGAGTGTATTGTGTTAGAAAAAGCTTCCCTTACTGCTTTTCCCCAAATATAGTCATCCATATGAAATAATAATAATAATATTTAAAATCTGAAATTTTGGGTCTCATAGGTTACTATGTATGTATGTATATGTGTATGTATGTATGTATGTATGTATGTATGTATGTATGTATGTATGTAGTCAACAGGTACCTTTCATTCAAAGTAAGTAAGAAAGCTAAGATATATGTATTTTGTTTTCTTTGATAGCCCTTGGTGTAGATGGCTTGGAAGAGGGCAGTGAGCATTTTGTTGTGAATAAGTTGATGTTGGGTTTATATAGCTGTCATATCATAATATCATAATCACTGACTCCTTTGTTAACATCTTAACCTAAAGGCAGTATAGTCATGTTTTTAAACTGATTCATCCCTCAGCTGCCATACAACTCATTTGACCTCATTTATAAATCGCTAGGTATCTGTATATAAACATAATTAATGACTAAATAGTAGATGAAAAATGAGTTGAAGGAAATTAAATGTTAAGACTCAAGAAGTTAACTTACATTTTACCAACCTTGATGTGTTTTCTAGAATGCAAACCTTTTAGTGTAGTGAGTGTCTATTGGGGCAAGTACAATTAATCCTGGATTAAATATGAGAAATAATTGTCTATTATCTTTTACTTAACTGCCTAGATTACTACAAAAACCTGGGAGTGATCTCGCTAATATTTGTGCTAAATGGGGCTTTCTGAACTGTCTTCCTTCAACAGGTTTCTCCTGTATTCAAAATATTTTGATGGCTTTTCATGTCCTTAGATTGAAGCTACAATTCCTAATCTTGATACTCAAGACTCTCCTAAATTTAAACCCAAGTTATCTCCCCATCTTCATGAATCATTATTCAACCTAAGACAATTACAATCAAGTCAGGCTTTTCTTTCTGATCTCTATTGCTGCCTTCATTGAGCTACCACCACCTGTAAAGAGCCTCTAATTTGCCTCTTCAACATCACTGACCTAGTAAGTTTAAGTCCAAAACAAACCAGAATTCTACATCTGCATTTTTGGGTAAACCATTTCTCTCCTCTGAGCTCAGTTCTTACTGAGTGTGTTGTTCTAGTCAGCTACCTGTGCTCCTTGGAATAAAGAGCCATAAAAATCTGGTGGCATAAAGCAAACATCTATCTATCATCTGTCTTCTATAGGTGGCTCATCTCAGCTATGTATGTAGTGCTCCTAGTAGGCCATCTCCATGGTTCTAGTCTTTTCGGGGTCTGGTCAGATAAAAAGATTGATTTTCTTGATGAACTGATGGGAAGTCCAGCTTTAAAAGTGTCCAACCTTTGAACTGTAGTATGTTCACTTGGTCATGAAAAGGTCACATTAAGATAGTGGAATACAGTGCATTTTTAGAGGAGGAATTGAAATGCTAAAGAGAAAGAGCATAAACAGAAGGATGGAGTGAAGATCTGGAAATGATAGTAGAGTTTTCAAGAAAGTATTATTGGAGATTGAGATAGAGTAAATTAACAAAGAATGTGCCTTTAAGGCATTAAACGCATGTAATATTCTCTAATTTTCTCACCTCTCTTCCACTGTTCAAAGTCACTATTTTGTGAAACTCAAAATAGATGTCATTTCCTTCCTCCAGTCTCCCCTGCCTTCAGTTGAAATTAACTGTTCTTCCTCAGTGACCTGCTTGTCTCTAATAATTGACTTAAAGCCTTCATCATCCCCCTATGTGTTTAATAATTATTGTATCTATTTTTTTTCACTTAAACTCCCAGTGCTCTTCAAACAGTGAGCATCCAATAATGTGTAGACATGTATTTGTAGTCGCTTTTCATCTTCTTTTGTTGAAATACATATAGAATATCCTACATCTAGCCTTTTTATTATCTACTCATTTCCAAGATTTTTAAAGTCCAAGTAGATGTTTATAGTTTCCATGGTTCTAAGCCAACACTAACAACACCAACAACAGGCTAAGCTCAGTACCAAAACTACAGCAAACTTGAAATTTAACTAGGAATGGCTCATAGAAGACGAATATATAATTTTTTACCCAAGTTTCCTATTTACTTAGAACAAAGATGATAGAAATAGTTTCAGTATTTAATGATAAGTAATTTATTAAGTGATGTGTGAAGTGACTGTGCAGATATTCCACATAGGGAACTTTACACCTCCTCACCTTTGTCATTCTTCCCAGTGTTCCCATCAGTCAAACCTTCAAGTTCGTGATCCTCCTACATCTGAGTTGAGTTACTTGGATTTTTGACTAGTACTTTCTGCATTGCCATACTTCACATGCTCATAACTGATTTAAGCTTTTGTAGAGCAAAGACAAATATATGTAAGATCAAATTGCATGAATGAGAACCTGATATCAGAAGGAAAGCCTCACAGCCTACAGCAATTTGTCTTTGAGCTGGTGGAAGTCCTGTCTCTATGACCACATTATGGCTAGGAGCTGTAACCTAAATATCTCCCTTTTAATTCTCAGATTTGATCACTTTAGAAGTAGCTTCAACTCAAAGTTGGTAACACTCTGTTGGAGCTGCCATTTAAGTACCCACATAAAATCCATACTGTGTGTCATTACCTTTGTTTTGCAACTGTGTAGTAAAGACAAAAAAGATACTGGTTAAAGAAGAAATCTGGTACCTTGATTGAAATTATGAACTCTAGGGACAGACTGATTCAGTATGTCAATTTTTGTATTTGTTGGCAGGTGCCACTTACCTAACTGCTTCGAGGCTCAATGGTGGTTTGTAGATAAGGCTGATGGCTCTTGGAGTGGAGAGAAGTGTATAGTTTTAGGGTATGTTTTGGAAGTGACATCTACAGACTTGTTAATGGGTTTGGAATGGTGGCTAATATGGTAGGCAGAAGAAAAATGGCTTTAGGCTTGGGCTTGAACAACTGTGGATAGAGGCAGCATTTCCTGAGATGGAGAAGAGTCAGATTTTTGGAAATGTCATTAAGAACCTTTTCTAGTGGGAAAGAAAAGGGGGGTTATTATCATTTAATGTCAGGCTGTTAAACAGTACTTGGAAATCTGTATCTGCATTTAGGACACCAGTCAAGACTAAAGTTAAAGATTTTAGTTTCATGATTACACACTTAAAATGCATGAGACTATTTAGGATGAATCAATGAATGAAATACTTCCCAGGATGTCTTACCAGCCTTTAGAAGTAAGGCTGGATAGTCGTGGTGACAGAAGGCATGACCCTGGGCTAGAAGGAAGACCAGGATCTGCAGTTCATGGCAGGCATGCATGCAACTTCTCTGTAGGTGTAGTGTCTTACTTGGCTTTCTTGAGAACATTAATGATTGTTAGTCACCCCTACAAAGAGCTAGTATAGAAGAGGAATTGAGACCGCTGTAGGGGAGGGAGCCAGTAATCAAGCTGATTACTCTTACAGAGCATTAAAACTCAGTCCTGCCAGAAATGGTATTGAATATATCTCAAAAACATACTCTTCAGGTGCCAAGGGCACCATTAATTTTTGCACCATTAAATATAAAGGCAAATACATATGACTGTGGTATTCACTATATTAAAATTCTGGAATAAGAATTCACATGATAAAATGACCTGAAAGTCAGTTCTTTTCTTTTCAAGAGAACACAGGTCACACTTAACACCTTTAAAGACAGATTAAACTATACAGTCACTTGATCCTAACCTCTAGGACATTAGTGAATGAAGTGGTGACTGTCACAGGTGAAATGAACCACTGATATTCTTATCTGAGGACTTGGATTTATTAGCACCAAAGTTTATGCCTCCCTATCTCTGCCTTTTACAGAAGGTAAAACACATACATCAGACCTAATATAAACCAGTCATTCTTCTAAACCCTCTACAAATGTTAGCTAATTCTGAAAAGAGTAACATGGTTCCATAAGCAGCTCTTGGCATCTGTGGGCTTCCTACCTGAAGCGTCAACCATTCATAGATGAGAAAAAGCATGTAGGCTGTGTCAGTTATTCTGAGGAGCTGGAAATCATTTCAAATGTACAGAAAGATGCATATAGGGTATAGACAAACATGACACCATTTCTGTAAGAGACTTCTGCATTCATGCATCAGCAATTCTACTACCTACTTAACTCAGATAGCAAGACTGAGTTTTGCCTACTGATTTGAAGTTAAACTGGGCCATTTCACACCTCTTAAGACCAGCAAGGGCTCTTAAATGTTGAGCCATCTGTCCAGCCACATTTTCCAGAAATTCTAAACAATTCATTGGTAGTATGGTTTTTGTTGTCTTGTGATTTCCTGCCTCTTGTCACTAAATTTAACATCAAGGAGGACTGCTTCTACCAGTTCTTTTAACTTCTGAGTAGAAAGTGCCTCCTGGTCCAATGCAACCCTGAATTGGCAGGATCATTCTTCCATACTGCTTTGTACTGGTAATTGTTTAGAATCCTATTTGATAGGATTGGAAGGGTCTTATGAAGTCCATTAAGAACCAATGAATATAAAAAATTTAGGAGGTGCCTGACTGTTTTCACTTATATTTATGTTGAAATAGTCATAGACGAAATTATGACATAATATTTCTTTTAAGTATTTAAATTAGCAGACCCTATATCTCAAAAAAATCAAATTCATGTTTTGCATATTTAAATATTAGCTTTTGTTGTTTTAGTTCCAAAGAAAACAGAGCATCCTAATAGTTTAAAGTAATAGTATATTACTATAATTCTAATTATTTACAGATGTAACAATTTTTGTTAGAGTTTTAACTGCCAAGTAGACAGAACTATAAGCAATTGAACTTTTAACAATTCTTTATAATTTATCATTCATGTGTGTGGGGGAGCTATGTGGCATATATTTATGTATATGTTCAAATGTGTAGGTTTCAACTATAGCATGCATATGGAGGTCAGAGGACAATCTCAGGACTTCTTTTCTCTTTATATCTTGTTTGATACAGGATCTTTCTTAATGTTCACAGCTGTGTACATCAGGGTCACTGTCATATGAGGTTCCTGGGATTCTTTGGTCTGTCACTCCTCTTTTTACACAGGGACTGAGATTACAGAAGTGTGTTCTGGGGCTAAAACTCGGTCTGTCAGGTTTGTGGTACAAGTGCTTTATCTGCTGAGCTCTCTTCCCAGGAGAAAGGGAATGACTTATAATGTGTTTTAGGGAAATCACATTAAAAATAAACTGACTTAAATGATTCATATTTAAATTATCATTTGCTTTTCTTATATTGTTGCTGAGATATACAATTTAAATAGCATATGTACTAACTAAGGGTTGGGCATAAAATACTAGACACCTCTCTAAAGTGTATGCTCTATTAGAAAAACTTGCTGAATAAGAGACCTTATTTCAATAGTAATTTCCAGGTCAGATATAGGCTGGGATGAGCTCCAGAGAGCTTTGAAATTACTTGCAAAATTTTGGCCATCATACTCTTCCCCTCATAAAGTTATATTTATTTTCAAAACACAGTTAAGTGTTTTATTAATAATGTTTGAATGCTACATTGAAAGGTAGAAGAATGCATGAATACATATGACAAATAAATTAGTTGCTATATTAAGTTTCATTTTTCCCTCAGATTACTCTATACAGATATCCGAGTACATAGTTAATTGTCTAATTAACCTCTACCATTGTATTTTCATTTAAGACAAACATTTTAAAACAAAGTAGATCCCTAAAGCAACTTCATTAATGCTGTAAAACTTCCAAGGTGGAGATTAACTCAGCCATTCGATCATATTCATAGCTTCTATTTAGATGGGTTTTCTGATTCTTGTCTCCATAGAATTTTCTAATGAAAAGTGAACAACACTTTAATTGAGTTTAGCACAACATAATTGTTAAAGTCTTTCTATAGTTTAAAATGTGTAGTACAAAATATTTGATACTTATAAATTTGTGTGTTTGTACAATTCTGACTTTAACACATTATAGATGTTATCATAAATTAAAGTAAATGTATGTCCTCATAGTAGCATTTCCATATAAGCATGCTGCCATGTACAGTTAAGAACATTTCCTGACTGAGTACATATCTTACATATTTCTGTCATTCTCTGAAAGTACTGTTAATATTATACTATTTTATGTATCCATTTAGAATATATTATTGAGCTGCCTTGAATGTGAGACTTCCCCTAACGTCAAAGAACTAGGATACCTGGATATGTAAGGGAACACAGGTAACTTGTAACCTGGAAAACCCTTTATGTCTATGTATTAATAAGGACCAGGGTTCATGCTGTGGAAGGAATATTGCCCACCACATTTCCCCACAGTTACTAGTGGAAAAATACCAGAGCCAAATGTCTCAATGTTCTGAGATGATACATAGAAGCAAATAAAATCTTTAATAGAGTACACACCCTCAAAACAAATCCGAAACAATTTTATGGATGATGATAAGTGGCTCGAAATCTAGCATGAACTAGATGTACAAGGAAACTATTATGGTGGAAGATAACAAAACAACAAATATCCAGCCAAATTATTAGGTACATAAGATTAGAAGGTGAGTATTTATAATACGTTTATTGAAATAAAAGTGAATTAAGATGTTATTAAGGGATCAGAAACTATAAAAAATAATTAAATATCTATTCACAGGACTCAAATAGATTAGCAGTTAAAAACAAAACATTTCATGGTTTGACAATTAAGATCCATAAAACTGGAAGATCTAAGGAGTTTTCAGTATGTAGAGGCCAATAGAAGAGGACAGCACTAGCCAGATTACAAAATGTGGAAAGAGTGGACACTAGGTATATCATTTACATATCCAGAATTTATGAAAACAGGAAAAGAGACTGATATTCAAAAATTATAAGTGAGAATGTTCCAGAATGATGAAACACATACATCCTTAGATTCAGGCACACTTATAAATCCCAATCAGGATACAGAAAAATAAAGATATAACTAGGCACATCAAAGTCCAACCACACCAAAGACAATAATTGAATTCTAGCAGTGCCATAGGGAAAGGACAAGTTACTATCACGACAGTCCATCATTAGACCAGCAGATCTTTCTCACGGAATCCTGAAGGGTTGGGTATTTGCAAACAATATTTGGCCAAGAGAGGGAAAAAAAATCTAATTTCTTAATGATGTGGCACTAGTTACATCAACCATACTCCAGGGAAAGCCCCATACTGAGAAGCAGTAGCCAACACAAATGGGATTCCATGTTTTTTAGGAGATTAGTTTTTTAAGAGAGAGAGACAGAGACAGAGACAGAGACAGAGACAGAGACAGAGACAGAGACAGAGACAGAGATGAAGTTGAATGGGTAGGGATGGGTGAAGATCTGGGAGGGGCTGGGTGACTGGAAAGTATTTGATAAAATATTCTGTATGAAATTCTTAAAGTGTAAACAAAAATTAAATTCCCAACTACAAGGCAAAAATAAATAAATGAATAACAGCAAGATATAGAAATAGTGTCTTTCTAGAAACTGAAAATGTGAAGGAAATTACATCCAGCAGTTTCTTTCTGAAAGGGTGTCCCAATAGTGTACAATGAGAAGGAAAACAATTTCATAAAAAAATCAAGTATAAAAATAACCAGTTAGGAAAAAGAATAGGCAATCTATAGGTAGATATGAAGAAACACTGATTGCACAAGTCAAATTTATTCTGTATTTGGAGCTAAGACAGTTCTGAATAAACATTGCCTAGAAGGTAAAATGCATTAAAATGTTCTAAAAAGTGATCATTCTTGAATTAACTGTAGTCATTACTAAATTAAATGTGGATTATTTTTTGAGGAAGAACATGAATTAGTCACATGGACACAGCCATCACCTGTGCCTCAGAAGTATTTCTTCTGTATTTTTAGGTGTTAATCTCTACTCAACTTCTTGTAGAATTAAATAGGTAAATGCAAAATATAAGACCAACCATGTAGTTAAAGAAGTCGTGAGTTTAACAGTACGCATGAACCATTATTCTGGTAAATGAACATAGCAAGAAAACGACTATTATTGACTTATCTATCTATATATTACATTTTCTAAAAAAGACTCCCAGTTTTTATCCTCAGGCTATCTGAAATTCAGTCATCGTGAATAATTTTGGACTGGCCTTGAATTATGGCAATGTTATGACTCAGCCCCTCCAATTCTGGAATTTAGGTACATGCAACCAGACCTTGCTTGGTAGACAATATTTTAACATACAGAGTGCAAAAACAGATATGAGACTTAGTATAGTTAGTATATTTATTCCAATTTACATAGACTTTAGTATATTTACTCCAATTTAAATAATGCCATTCTTTTAACCAATTTTGATTTTGAAATGTTTATTTTCCATAACCCACATACTATACATGTTATATAATGCATTGTTTATAAAATAATTAAATATGCCCCAAATTAACAGTAATTTCTATATGAAAAAGAGAGAAATAGCACACAGGAACAAAATTTCTAAACTTTTAATAATGTCAAAGTATATACAAGTGGTTTTAAGAAGCGTAAGTGTGAGAATTACAATTATAACACAATGGACCATTTAAGTCCAAGATTTTGACTAGGTAATGTGTTTATGTGTTTTAATGGGAGCTTTGACATAAGATTTTCTATGTAAATGTAATATGTGACAATATATTTTGGAGAAATTAAGTTATATATGGGTGTGTCGAGGAATAAATATCTAGCTAGCATTTTTGTACAAATTTTGACCATAATGTATTATCAGTCATTGTTAGTAGATTGCTCATAAATTAGCATGCCTAATGTTTCCATAACTGGGGTTGAACTTGTTTTAGCACAGACACCAATAAATATAAAGGACTTCATTGGAAGGCGTAGAATAGTTTTAGATTCATGAAAGGGGAAAGGAAAGTAAAAAATCCCTAAGGCATGTAAGTTAGGAATAGCACAAGTTGTCTTAGGCAGAGTTGGTGATATTGTGAAATAGAAATCAGTGCTTTAGAATGGTACCAGAAACTTATGTGGCATAATACAGGAAAGCCAGCCCATGTTTTAGCCTGTGTCTCAGGAGGAATTTGTACTTCTGATTGCTTTGCTTTGTTACTTCACTTTGGCCTCTCGAAAAGGTGGGTGACGACCTCACATTCTTCTACCTCCTGGCTTATTCGCTTTTTCTTCCCCTTCAATCCTTGATTAAATCTCCTGGGCCCCCAGGAGTTCTTACTCCTTATACAGCAAGTCATGCACTTTGTCCTCTTAAGGAGTGAATTAATAAGCTTAACTCCCTCTTTGAAGAAGAGTTTGGAATGCTTTTCTGGAGGAAATTAATATTCAATTACCAAGGCTGTCATTTTACCAAAGGGAAGAATAAAAGACGGCATAGCCACACTTGATAATAATTGAATTTGAATTTCAGTTTGCATTATACTGTAATGACTCAACCTTTCAGGGAAAATTCTTCTGATTACTTTCTGATGAAGGGGACTATATTTTTTCCTTGCTGTGAATTTATAATAAAAATTTAATATATAAGTCTGTAAGAACATGGGTTGCATGGTTCTTATGTCGTGCTTCTAGCTAACCCTAGCTATCTGTGAAATATGTTGTTTAATTTTTTGGCATTAACTCATAAAAGGAGAAATAAATATAATACACTTCCAACTGGAATCATTTGCATTATATAACATTCCTGATTACTGTAGAGGCAGGAGCAGATGGATATAGGAGAGGTATTTCAGGCCAGTTCCCTCAGGAATCCCTTATCATACACCACTGAGTATATTAAACAATCTTGTTGTTTATCTGTATAATGAAAATATCTTATTAATGTTAGTAACTTAATTTGTTAAGGAAACCTGTAAAGGAAAAATGCGGTGACAAGAATACGAAATTGATAATGCAAACATAAATGGAGAAGAACCAGAGCCTAGAATAGAATATAAAGAGAATCAAATTAAAGCCATGAAATGTACATACAAGTAACTCTTGGAAAAGTTAATCACTGTTTGCATCTGTAGTTTACATTTGTTTCTCTGAAAATTTTCAATTAACCATTAACTGACAGAAGCAGGGAACTATTTTACCTTGATTTTCTTGTTCTTCATGGTAACTATGAAAAAAATCTTTTACCTTTTACTATGAGGAAACTAAGCTACTGGTGGCTCACATGTAAATGATAAGTAGTGTTCTGCCCCTTTATACATTTATGGTCTACTTTAATTTGACTTCTGTTAATCATGACACATTATTTATGGAACTCTTTGCAGAGTCTTTTGTCCCTATAAATGTTTTTTTTTCAAATTTTAAACTACAGTTTAAATTTTACATAAAATGTAATTCATTTTTGGTACTTTGCATACACATTTAAGCAGTTTTCTGATAGCTCTTAAGCAAACATTTTAAAAGCTAATTAAATTAAAACAGAATAATTTAAAAACTGTATCTAGGGTTAGTGAGCTGGCTCTATGGTAGAATAAGGACTGGAAATTTGGATTCAAGCCCCTACATTTAAAAAATTAGCATGTCCTTGAGGGCACAAGTATCTCCAGTGCTGTGTAGGGGCAGGGAGAGGGGGACAGGATTATGGCTTGGTCTCACTGGCTGCCAGTCTAGCTGCAGACATAATGAGAGACTTTGTCTTAGGGCAATAAGGAGTAGAGCTAGGACACCCAATATCCTCTGACTTCTACATAGGCATGCATACTTACTCACCCTTTGCCTCCCAAAAAAACCCAAATTATCTATGATTTACAGCATGTCTACAACCCAAGTAAAAAAAAAGCACTAAAACACTGTTTCCTGTTCACAAAGATAATTTGGTGGTAGAAAAAGCTGTTTGTTTTTGGTAACTACCTTAACTTCCAAATAGAGTTGATTGATAAATTTGAAAATAGATACTTTCAATTTCCTACCCCATTGACAAGCAAAGAAAAATAAAACTTGTTCCTTGTTCCATCTTTACCTTGGACTCCATCCCTCCTTTAAACTTCTCTGTATTGGATCTTGCACATACTTCGGGGCTGGAATACAATTCTCCTCTGTGTTATCATTGCCCAATAATTCTTGACATACACAAATATTTGGTGAATGCATACATATGTGCATGAGGGAGTAAATATACCCTACTTCCTTGGGTCTAGTAATGTTACATACTATAAAAGAACTTTAAGTAAAATACCCACTTGAGCAATTTCCAAATAAATTTAAGAAGAAAACAATGTTAAAAAATTTCACAAATGTTATTAAAGTAGAACATGCTGTTGGAAACAGAGAAAATGTAATACTTGAACAGAAATGTGAAGCAATGGCAGATGTAGGTGGTTTTCTTACAAAACGGAAATAGTTCATATGTACTTTATGAGGTCCACAGCCACAATTATTATAAATAAGTTATGGAAGATATCCTCTCACCAACATTAGTAAAACATGGAAATCATACCCTGTACTGTAAATAGAGGAAAGTGGGGTATCCAGTGAGGAATGCAATAAATTGTGATGCCAACTTGCAGAAAAGAATGTAGTAACACGAACCAGTAGCTCAAAAAAATTGTTTACCTTTGACTTTGTAATAAACTACTAGAATTACAGGTCTGAGAAGTTATGCTACATAAGATACAATGGGATCTTGTAAAAGAATAAGAAGTCACTTTTAGTACCAATAAAGAAATGAGTAAATAGGAAAAGCCAAATATACCATGTGTATATTCTGTGCTACCTTGCAAGAAATAAAAGAGTAATTGCATGCAACTGTATTTCCTTTCCAGTTCATGAGTTCAACTCAAAAGGCTGTATGCATGCTTTTGTAGCAGCATTACCTGTGGGGTGGATTGGGTGGGAAATGTGTAAAGAAGACACAGATGGTAGCAAGGGACTTGTAATGAGCTATTCTGATTATATAAAGCAGGTTGTAAGACAGGTGCATTTATTGCTCCAAAGTTAAATTTTAAAAGTCTCAAGAAAATGATATATGCTAAGACTTTTTTTTTTAGGGTATGGAGCTATTAAAGTATGCATATATTCGTAAGCTATCTGTTTTGATATTCGATTAAAAGATAATAGACTGGGTGGTGGCACATGCCTTTAATCCCAGCAAAAGCAGAAGCAGAGACAGGCTGATCTTTGAGTTTGAGGCCAGTCTGGTCTACAGAGTGAGTTCTAGGGCAGCCAGGGCTGCACAAATAAACCCTGTTTGGTAAACAAAACAAAACAACAATAACACATAAGGAATATTTATTGGCAGATATACTGCAATGCTGTTTACTAATTCTAGGAAGCATCTCCAATACTGTGCTACACACATATAACTACCAGTGTATGTAATGTTGCAAAATTATAAACATTTGGGAACATGTAAGTAACATATTAATAGAGATGGGAGCAGACTAAAATGTTTAATGGTCTGTAAAGTAGAACACCATAATGCAAAAAATAGGGATGTACATGTCATGTATGTAAGTTTGAAACACAAGGAGAGAAATGTGGAAGAGAATTCACTAATTGGTAGCTATACTCCTCCACAGATTCTTGGATGATAGGAATATAAACAAGAACCAAGAACAATTTAGCATTTGTTCAAGGTGCTGAATGGGCCATTTCCCATACTGAAATTTTGAGCAGACTCTCGGTGTTCCTGTGAACCCATTTAGTGGTAAAAGCCTGAGCCTCAGAAAACTGTTTACTTAGTGCACTTGCTCATCTCATCTAGTTTTAGACTAGTCCAAGGCTCTCTGTATCCAATACTCATTCCTGGATCACCATATTAAATAATTAAACAACTGAAAAACATCCTTCTCACTCCTCAAGTGGCAAATCTTTGCTGTGGTTATCAGAACTTATGTTTTTTTGTGGGTGTGTTAATAATGTTCAAACATCCCCTGATAGTAATTTAAATTAAACTATCTTGCATATATGAATTATTTCTTTTTTTTTACAGTAGATAAAAATATGTTAATTTGTGTAAATGGTCTTCTGGGTGCGGATGCTCACACTAAAAGCAGGCTTATTTAAAAGCCAATTGTCTTTCATTTGAAGCTTCTTTTATATGCATAGTTTATTTTTCTAATGCTGTCTCAATATAGGAATAATTTTAAGGAGGCATTTGTGGCTAAATGAAAGAAAAAAAGTCCCTAGCTCTCTTAGCTTTGGTAAATATTAATGAGTTCTTAGGAAATCTTGTTACCGAAGTGCGGCTGTCTTTGGAGATTTCTCTGCCATCTTGGCCCTTTGTGGGCCTTGCTCCTTTGTTGTGGATTTGCATATTGGGTTGTATGTGCTATTCTGAGCCTCACTTCAGCTCCATTGTGTGTGCTGACAGAAGGCTCACCTTGGTCTATTGTCTGCAGGATCTAGGCATCTTAATAATATATTGGATTTCGGCAAGATAAAAGCAAATCATTCAAAAGTAATTAATCTGACTTACTCATTTCAAAGCTTCCTCACAAAATGGATGGTGTTCATTTCTGATCATGTGTATATTGCTGTAATCAACAAAGTAAAGTCTGGCTTTTATTAATTTTCAAAGGAGAAGTTCAGAATTTGATTTATTGATGTCAATATTCACATATATAGTATATGCATAAAATTATTGTAACAAATCTACAATTTGATTTAAACTTTTTATTTTATTACTTGTATCTGGATACACATCCAGATACTTTAAAAATTACTTATAGCCAAAGACGATGGCATTCCTTTAGTTGTATAAAAACTAAGGGGAGACAATGTTGAGCTTATTTTGACATCTCGATAATCCTTTAAATTTTGTGGTGCCTGACAACATGAATTTAACTGGTTGCTGATTTCCTTATGCTACGTATAATCCCACAGAATAAAGAGAAAAAAGGGAAATTTACCAATGAAAGATATGTAGGGATTATAAAAATTACCTATGAAGAATTTTAAAAAAGTAAGTGTGCTGAGCCCACCTTTCACTCTCCATTGGTCTAAGAGGTTATGTGATGATTACAAGAGAACTTTTTAGCACCATTTGTGCATCAAAATGTAATTTGTGAGTTTACATAAAAGGGTCCTAAACTCATTTTTTAAAAATGGGTCCATTGGGAATATGTAAGTGTAGGAAATCAAACTGATTGAAACATTTCAGGCAGGCTAAAAAAAAATGTATGAAGTGCTGCCCAGGGAATTCCTGATAGTCGTTCCTTATACATCTCTTTGTGGGATTTCACCAAGGCTCAGATTCTACATGCTTTTATTATAGTAAAAAACAGAAATGAGAACCTAGAACTAACAAAGATTTAGAAATAATCATAGCAATAGCATGGAGTCACTGTCAGTCTCTCCTCAAACCTTGCTTGAATTGTGTTTGCAGTGATTTGCATATCATGTGTAGATCCTTCTCCAACCCCCCCCCACACACACACACAAAAGAATTTTTAGCAAAGACGATTTCTAGTTCTGGTGTATGACAGTTAATCTTTATTGAGAACTTGATGGAATTTAGGATCACCAGAAGAGAAACCCATAGGAAGGTCTGGGAAGTTATCTCTGGAGAGGCTGAGTTGAGGTGGGAAGACTCAATGATGTGGAATAAAAATAAAATGAACAGTGAACCAGAATTCCCATGTCCCTGCTTCCTGCCTGCAAATGCAGTGTGACAAGCTGCCTCACACCCCAGCCAGAATGCCTTTGCTGCCAAAATGAAAGGAACTTTCAAAACATGAACAAAAACAAAACCTTAATTTGTTTTGTAAACAAAAGATTAATATTTGTATTTGTGTGTGTGTGTGTGTGTGTGTGTGTGTGTGTGTGTGTGTGTGGTGTGGCAGAGGCCTGAAGAGGTCATTGAATGCTTTGGAGCTGGAATTACAGGCAGTTGTAAGCAACCAAGTGTGGGTACTTGGAACTAGTTTCTCTAGAAGAAGTGGGTACTGCTGAATAATCTCTCCAGACATGAACATGGGTAGTTTTAGGTGACTAAGTTTATGAAAAAATTTTACTGCCATAGTAAGCATGTAGACATACTTAAGACATGAAGTAAAACTTATTTAAGAAGCTACCAATCATAGTCAATTTTGGACAAAGCATACAACTATGTTTGCTATATTATTTTCCATTAAAAAAAATCCATTTACCACTCTTGGTTTTTGAGAACCTGACAGATAAGATTGCATATGTTTACCATGTCCACACTATTTGACAGAACAACCAAACATAGCTGATTAACACATGCATCATTTCTGTGGGGGGAAGACTTTTGTATCCACTCCTGTCACAATTTGAGTATTTTGTCTTTAAATACTTAGTGTTTTTATCATTATACAATACCTGTCATGATTCACATTTCCGATTTTGTACATTGATAGGCCTCTCCTAACCGTTTTTTTTTTTTTTTTTTTTTTTTTGTATTTGGCCGTGCAGCTTACTTTAAGACAGTACCAGTGGTGGCTCAAATAAAGGCTAAAAGGTGATTTTTACCTTGCAGCTGCCCTTTTTATGTCCCTGGGACCTCAAAGAGGCTTTGGTAAGTTTTCTAGAGAAAGGGATCTCTGTGGAGAAGCCCTAGGAAAAATGCCACTGCTCAGTGATATCTTCCTAGACCATCAGGCTAACTTAGGCTTGAAGAACATGTCAATTAACCCTTTATACTATAAAATATACTAAACAAGTTTTCATTAAAACCACTAACATTTGCACTGGCTGGTTTGTCTGCAGGAGACATGCAGTAGAGGGCATTTACTTTCTGGGGCTGTCGGGGCCACTTCAGATGCAACTCTTCCTGCAGCAGTCAGAGGATAAGGCATGTTGATATCCCACAATAGATTTCCTTTGATTCACTTGCAATAGTGTGCTGGACACTGGTATAGAAACTTTGGGAGCATTAGAAGAATACTGATCGAGAAATGCATCAACTTGTACTTTTCAGTCTTGTTCCCCAATTCATCCAGCTGAAAATAATAAGGTTAACAGTTTTGCAAAAGCTTTTCATCGTTTGACTATATTTTGAATAGAAGAGACTGTCTACTTATTGAGTATGGCAGAGTAAGGGTTACCTATGCAATTACTCACTGGCCTTAATGGTATGTTGTCTTGCGACTAAGAATAGTTGTACAGCACTGAGGGCATGCCCAGTGGGCATTTCTCTAGGTTTACTGTATGCTAGGGCAGGGGAAATAGGGATTCTTCATAGAGTCTGACATCTAAAGCTTAGCTATGAATATTAACATTTAGTCACCAAAACCAGTCTACTTCCTGTTTTCCTTCATCCAATAGCCCTAGTGTTCTTGTTTATAAAATAGAGGATAACAATTCTACATACTCAGAGTGTTGCTAAAAGAAGGTTTTCATTTCATATGCAACATTTGGAAGACATTATGACCTGCTGTCAGTGCCGAATCAGAGTCTGTCCTGGGCCTACCTTGATGTAGCAATGCTGCTGAATGATGTTGAAGATGGGTAACTGATGGGGAGGTCCTTCTGTGTATATGTTTGTCTTATTGGTTGATAAATAAAGAACTGTTGGCCAACAGGGAAGCAAGATAGGCAGACCTAGGAGAGAAGGAGGATTCTAGGAAATGTAGGAAAGAGACGGAGTCACCATGTGAGCCTGGTGAAGAGAGGACACATGCTGCTAGCATCCTCTATAAGTCTTTATAAAATATATAGATTAATGGTTATGATTGATACTTAAGACAGAGCTAGCAAATAAGAAATCTTAGTCATTGGCCAGCAGCATTGTAAATAATATAAGACTCCGTGTGTTTTTTGGGGGCCTAACATGGTGGCAGAACTCAGGCCACAGGTGGAAAAGGTTATCATTACAGGTAACTTCATTAGTACTCCTGAATCAGGTTTTTGAGATCAGAGATTTTCCAGAAGAAGACAATAGACCCATTTCCTCCTGGTGAAACTGAGTTCCATCACACATCCTGAGAAATGAAGCAGTGTAGAAACTTTCCCTCCTTGCCTTTCAGATTTGTGTATCAATTTCTAAGGCAGCAAAAAAAAAAATTATAGTTTGGAGCCATCTTGATCAGATGACTCCAAGGACTCTTCTAACTCTCAAGTTACATAATCATGGCTACCCTTGGTATTAGGAAGAGAATCTTTATGCCCATAGAGTTTAGCAAAGTGAATAGGTTCCCTTGGGGATAGCAAAGTGACTGAGTTTGCTTCACCATGAACTTAGTCAACTGAGATAACTTCAGGCTCTCCAGCTGCCCTCAGCTTCCCTCTGCTGGGAGTCAACCTTCATATCTAAAGAGAGAGGCTCCTGGGGCTATTTCTGCTGTGTCCACTCCTGTTTGTAAGATTAAGCTTTTCATGCCCAGGAGCTGACAACTGAGAGCTTAAAATGAAAATGGAATTTAAATACACTTGCTACTAAAATACCAGCACATTTTAAGAGGTTTTACATTTTGCTAAATAATTTGAACTAAAAGGAAAAAAATGAATCTTAAAATATTGAAGGTTGAAGCATTTCCATTTTTCCAGGCATAATTTGTGTTGGGAAAAGTATGTATATTCAGTCTGAAACATAAGGATATAATAGAAACTACATTGTCTTCCTGTATTTTATTCTGCTGCATTCACACTTAATTTGACAGATAACTATATTTCTTCTGGTCTCATGCAAAATAATGAATCAGAATATCCTATGTTGAAACTAGTTTGAGGCCTTTTGGGAACAGTTTTCAAACTACCAAGACAACAGTGTATTTTTGTCATTGGCCTGAAAGAGTTAATGCATGTTTCAAAAAGAGTCTAATGTACTGGCTAATGGTATCTTTTCATAGGAATTACTTGGCTTTCTGGAACAGCCTTTCATCTTTCTGCATTTTGGTTAATTCAATTGAATTTTCATCCAATCTACATTGTTTCATTCTAATTGTAGTCAACCCCTCATCTTACAAATGATTTTGTTCCAAAAACTCATTTGTAAGTTGGTTATTTGGAACTTAGAAGGTACTTTTCAATGGAAAAATAAGAGCTATATGTCTTGTGCATGTTCCCAGAATAGCCCACAGAAGCCAACTTAACCCATTACATGCCCAGTGCCTGTGTTGCAATCTGGTGTTTCCAGCATAAACAGCATTGCATGTGAAAATACCATCCTTTGAAAGATCCAACTGGAGAGGCCTGTTGACATGAGTGAGAACTCTGCTAACTTTATTCCTCCAACATAAGAGGAAGCTGGTTGAAAGCATAGCCTCGCCATCATCCATCACTGCAAGGGTCAAGGTAGAATTACTCAGTAACAAGGAAGTGGCATGCTAGGATTCAAGCATCAAAATGGGCACTGGGAAGAATGCAGAACTGAACTGCTTGTAAGTCACGAGAATATGGTGAGACAGGAAGATGAATAGAGAAAAGGCTTGGGAGCTCTGTGAGAATGTAAAGGTGGAAAGCAAGATGGGGGTTAAAAACTTCTGCAAGGCCTACCTTAAACCTCCACCTTGTGAAGTTTCAGATCTTCACAGATTCAAATTAGCCTTGGGATTTTTGCTGGCAGAGAGCAAGCATTATATTCATGGAAACCTATAATATAAATAATTCAATTTTCCTGACATTCTCCCCTGCCCTGAACCCAGCACCCTCAGGAAGAGACTCTAAGTGAGGTAAGAGTATGGAAGAGGATAGGGTACTACATCAGTCAGGAGGCTGCCATACAGAAGGATTTCAGCATTACTCGGCACTGTTGTCAGCTCTGTTGTGGTTAAAATAGATTGTAAAGAACACTGGAAAGGAAAGAATTTGGTGATTGAGGGAGAGGCAAAGTGAATTCTATAGAAAGGATATCAATGGAGAGATCACTCATGTGTCTACTAGGATGGCATTCACATGTTAATTACCTGTCAGTACAACCTGGGCTTCTTGGATGTAGAATATTAAGAGTTTGTGCTGCTATGAACATGGCTGAACAGATGTCCTTGTTATATGAATGTGCTTCTTTTGGGTATATGCCTAGGAGTGGAATTGCTGGATCTTGTGGTAGACTCATTCCCATTTTCTTGAGGAGTTGCCATACTGATTTCCATAGTGGCTGTACAAGTTGGCACTCCCACCAGCAGTGGAGGTGTGTTCCTCTTTCTCTGCATCCTCTCCAGCATAAACTGTCATTGGTATTTTTGATTTTAGCCATTAATAGCCAGAAACTGGAAGCAGCCTAGATGCCCCTCAACTAAAGAATGGATAGAGAAATTGTGGTACATTTACACAACGGAGTACTACTCAGCAGAAAAAAACAATGGAATCTTGAAATTTGCAGGAAAATGATGGAACTCGAAGAAACCATTCTAAGTGAGGTAACCCAATTACAAAAAGACAAACATGATATGTACTCACTCATATGTGGACCTGCTTTATAGCTACATAGTAGTGACCATGCTTTATCAGAGCTGTTTTTAATGATGTTGCTCAGAATGGTTTCCTCCCAGATGATGACTGAGAAGCTAATTAAAAAAAAATGGTGCCAAGTACCACAAGGGTAACAGAACTGTGCTGTTTTCTGGGATTTTGTTTTTTACTTTTGTTGTTGTTGTTGTTGTTGTTGTTGTTGTTGTTGTTGTTTTTTAATGGAGTATGCTAGATGTCTCTACAATTTTGTTCAAATGACTGAAGAACCTGGAAAAGCCATTGCTGCTATTGATGCATAATATATTGCCATTATTGCTCTCTCTCTCTCTGTCTCTCTCTGTCTCTCTGTCTCTCTCTATATATATATTATATATTATTATATATCATATATTATATATATATTAATATATATATATATGTATTAATTGAAACTCAAATATGTGATGAATCCAAGGTGTTTCAGTGAGTGCTCAAATGTGCATGCAAATTTGATTTAATCTTTAGTAAGTAGTAAAGTTATATGCTTGCCAAAAAAAAATAAGTGACACACTGGAAGACAAATGTCACACAATTTCAATTTTATGTGTAACCTAGAAATGATGAACTTATGGAAACAGAGAGCAGAATTGTAGCTATTAGGCTTCAATGTGGGTATTTTAACAATGGGGAAACGATTGGTTTAAGGATATAAAACTGTAGTTGGACAAGAGGCATGGACTCTCTGAAGTCTTGAGGTCTACTGAGAGCATGATAAATATGGTTGATAACAGTATGCTATATTTTAAAAGTTGTGAGATAGTATACTTTAAGTGTTCTCAAAACAAAAATGATGAATATGTGTGATGTAACATGTTAATTGGTTTAATTTAGACATGCCATTGTGAACATACTGTATTCTGTATCATAATTGTGCATGACTTTATTTATGAGCTAAATAAATGAATGGAAAAGAAAAAAAAGAGTTTATGCAGTCAGTCTGTTTGGTAATTATTCATGGTGAGCTACTCAGAAGGCTACTAAGAAGCAGAAATATAGACCATAAAAGCATAAGATTTATTTATTAGGGAGATCATCTTGACATACATTTATTTGTCTATTATTAAGACAAGTAGGAAGGTAGGTGGTGGCACACACTTTAGCACTTGGAAGGCAAAGGTAGGCAGATCTCTGTGAGTTTGAGACCAGCCTCGTCTACAAGAGTGAGTTCCAGGACAGGCTCCAAAGGTACACAGAGAAACCCTGTCTTTAAAAAACAAACAAACAAACAAAGACAAGTATGGCATAGAGGGCAATCAGAAAACAGTTAATTCAAATAAAGCAGCAGATTATTTGTAGCCTAGTATAAGGCCAGAGTCTAGCTTGCATTTATATTAGATTAAGAAGCTTTTCTGCTTCTGGGTTAAAATTGCATCAGTTTGGCTATGCAAGTTCCAAACTATTTAGTACCATTTTGAAGTGAATTAACTTAAAAAATCTTGAGGTGAGAGATCTTGTCTCTCTATGCCAAGAAGAAGCAAATTATAATTTAGAGGCAGAATGGCTACTAAAAATAGTCAATGTGTCTATTTTCCATTGCTTATGACTTTCTATACCAACAGAGACTATACATATACATATATACACATACATACATATACATATAAAGATATACATATATATGAGACAGTATGGTTCTGAGTATTGCTTTTAGCTCTTAAGATACTAACTGAAAGAGATTCTTTTTTTTTGTTTTGTTTTGTTTTTTCGAGACAGGGTTTCTCTATGTAGCTTTGGAGCCTATCCTGGCACTCACTCTGGAGACCAGGCTGGCCTCAAACTCATAGAGATCCTCCTGCCTCTGCCTCCCAAGTGCTGGGATTAAAGGCGTGTGCCACCAACGCCCGGCCTAAAAGTGATTCTTTACACTCTTCACTAAACAACTCTTTTAGCCCAGAACTCCCAGGAATCCATTCGTCTTTCATCTTTTTGTTTGTGCTACTATATTTCATTGTTATTATGAAGCAAGGACTAGTAAATACTTTCCATATTTTCTAAAGGTTTTATCCTTTGGCTTGTTGAGAAGTTTCCTGTAGTTCACACCACACCACTTGAAAACTAAAAATGTGACTATACTGTTACTCCTATATCCATTGAGTGTTGGTTAGCATTCTGGACTCTATAACTCATATAATAAACACTGGGTAATGCAACTATGTCTCTACTTTCTTGCGCTTATCACTTGAACTTGAAAAGTGCTGTCTACAACATGCATTTGTACTTTCTTCATTCAAGGAAGGTGGTGTGATATGAAATACACAAGTTAGTCTCTGAAAGACAAGCAAGATGAGAACAAAAGAGTAAGTGGTGGAGTAGAGAGAGCGAAGGAAGGAAGAGCAAGAAGGACAGTGAGAGGAGGTAGAACATACACAACCAGGTGCACAGGAAGAATGTGATTGTCTTAATCAGTCTTCTAGTGCTATAAAGAAACATCATGACCATGGCAACTCTTATAAAAGCAAGCATTTAATTGGGGTCTTGCTTACAGTTTTAGAGTCCATTGCTATCATTACAGGAAGCATGGTATGAAGGCATGGAGGCAGGTTTTAGAGCAGTATCTAAGAATTGCATCATGATCCTCAGGCAGAGAGAAAGACAGAGAGAGAGAGAGAGAGAGAGAGAGAGAGAGAGAGAGAGAAAGTCTTGACATAGGCTCTTGAAAGCTTCTCCTTGTGACACATTTCCTTCAACAAGGACACACCTACTTTTACAAGGCCATGCCTCCTAATCTACTGTCTTGTGACTAAACATTCAAATATATGAGCCTTTGGGAGCCATTCTTTTTTTTATTTTATTTTTATTTACTATGTATACAGTCTTCTGCCTGCATGCTAGCAGATGGCACCAGATCTCATTCAAGGTGGTTGTGAGCAACCATGTGGTTGCTGGGAATTGAACTCAGGACCTCTGGAAGAAAAGTCAGTGCTCATAACCGCTAAGCCATCTTTCCAGCCCCTTGGGAGCCATTCTTATTTAAACCACCACAGTGATATTCTAAAATATTTATTTTCATATTTTAATTACATGTGTGGTATATTTGCAAACATAACTGATCCCTCTGGTACTAGCTATAGGCAATTAAGAGACACCAACATGGATCCTGGGAACTGACCTCTTGTCCTGTGCAAAAGCAGTATGTGCTCTAAAACAGCAAGCCAGCTCTGTAGTTCCAAGAATATAATATGTTAGTGGTAGAAAACCTCAGAGATCTGTGCAGTATATGGTGATTCTTTGATCTTGGAAAGACATTCTATACATTTATAAAAATTAAGAGTATATTGTAAATCTTTATAATTAAAATAATTGGAAATTAAGTAATTATAAATTATAGTAAAAATGCAAATTCTAAATTATCTGTTCCTTTATCAAAAATAATTTAATTATAATAATGTGGGAGTCTTTTGTTGATCTTATCTAGATATGCACTAATATATTCCAAGCATAAATATTAATTTACCAAAAGAAAGTAGCATGTTGAGGAAAATTTTTGTTTTTGAAAAAGTACATTTTTTGTAAAGTTTTAAACCAAAATCCCATGATTGTTTATACTATTATTTACAGCAATAGCCATTGGAAGTCTCGGATGTCTCCTGATAGGAAAAATGGATTAAAATTGTATATGCATAAATTCAATTATTATTTATCTTTAAAAAGGAAGGAAATGCTATAATATACTACACTATGGATGATGCTTGGGTATACTATGCTAAATGAAACAAGTCAATAGCAAGTATATACAAATAGTGTATGATTACACTTGAAATGTTGGAGTGGTCAAGTTCATAAAGGAGAATAATAATTTCAGAGTTTTCCACAACCTCTGAAATTAATTTTTTGTATATGTATAAAATAATCTTTAAGTTCAAAGAAGCAACATTTGTTTTTCCCAGAAGTTGGGCTATTCCAACTAATAATCATGTAATCAATAGAAATAATCTTAACATATTAGCACAATGAACACACAACCTTAAATATCATTTCTAATGTTATGTTTTAAAAATTGTTAATATGTAACCAAGTACCAATGAATGGACTTTTTTGATGGCAGAAACCTCTCCTTTTCCTTGTTTCTGTTTCAATGATATAATTTTTTTCTGAGCATTCTCTAATATGTACGTTAGTTAGTGTATTATTTTTGGTTCCAAATTCACCCTGACCTGTATCATCATTCATATAGAGAAGTTCATAATACATTATATAATCTCTGGGTTGTCTGCCATATATTTTTTTTCTCGCCTTGGATATTCAATTCCTTCCTTTTAAAACTGTCTCACTTAAATCCATGTTCTTTACCTCATATTCTACCCCCTCTCTTTCATCATCATCTTTTATCTACCTGCCTAATCTATCTGTTGTCTCAAAACCAATTAAGAATCTACATCTTTAATCTATGCGCAGATTTTTGGTCAGCATGTCTACATCTATTGTTCAGATAATGTTGCATAATAATCACAAAACTTCAAATACAAACAATATTGAAGTAAAACCCTTAGTTCTTTTATGTGTGAGTTCATGGACTGATGGCTATATTACATAGTCTTTCTCCTGGGACTCACTGGCTGGCTATAACTCCATTTCCTTTTAATGCAGATAGCAGAAGACCCATTGTTGAGATAGATGCTCACTGTCTTTACCCTAATAGAGATGAGTTATTATGCTATATTGTATTATATTACATAAGTGCAATTATTTCTTTGATAACATCTATATAGATTCATCATAGTCTGGATACTTGTAAAGCTTTTAGAACAGAACAGGAAAAAGTATGCCTAAATTATTCTTTGATCTTAGTCTGTGAGCCATTATTAATTATGGTGAAAAGAATATTAATAAATGCTCTATGTGGTAGTTGTATCTGTGACAATTAGTGATTGCTATCAATTACTTACATTCAGTTGTTCTCATTTGGGGAATGTGCTGTGTAGGACAGTGAGGGTCCAGCAGGCACAGAGTCACTTTTCATTTAATAGTTGTACACAGAGTTGCAAACTGAAAATGTCATGTAATATAATAAACATAAGGTCTTAAAATGGCTTCCCTAAGAACACTCTGTCCCAACAAGAAAACACTGTAGAAAATATTTTCTTCAGCTTATGATATATTTGAAATTATAGAATATTTATTGTTCTAGCATCTACAAAGTTTTGCATGTGAGGCATTTTCCAGTTAAATGATTTTTCTGGAGGAATGCTGTATTTCTGACTACCATGAGTGTCTAGTTCATAGCATTTATGTCACTGAATATTCAAGCTGAAGTTTCTTACATCTTAATTTTTGTCTGAAGATGCTTTAAAGCTGAGCCCTGTGCCATTTAAAAGCAGCTTATAAAGTGCAAATTTTATGGCAGCATTTTTGGAGCATTTTGGCTTAGATCTGGTCAGCTGACATATGCTCAGCAAACACAGCATAGTTGTTATCCTGGCGGGGTTAACGGCTCCAGGATTCATCTTTCTGACTTTTTGTGAAGCTGTCCTTTCAAAAGTAGGACATCTGGAGACTCCAGAGTGATGTGTTCTGGAGGCAAAATTTCCATCAGATTTGGAGAATCTACTTTCTCCTCTTGACTTGTCCACTTGGGCCCTGGGCTATTTCAGATTGTTAGTTCAGTTATGTCATCACCACTTCACATTTAGATCATCTAAGGTGAGGTCACTTTAACCATATCATTACTACTTTAGCTTTGGGCCATTCCTGATAAAGTTGCTTTGCTCCATTCTCAACAAGGGTGAGAATCATCCCTGTCTGGGGTGTGTTGGATGAGGTCACCCCTTTGTGAACATTTCAAGAATGTTTAAGTGAGACATTGGTACCTAACAGCTTCTCACTGATGTGTTCCTCACCCATTGGTCAGATGATTGGAAATTACAATCTTTCTGGGTGTCAGCTATGCTCAAAATCTGGATCAATGAAGCCCAGTAATTCTCCTTACTAGGAAAAGATGATTTAGCTTTTGGAGATGATTCTCAGATTTCACTTAAGACTGCCAAAAGTTAGTATAAAGTGTGCTGTACAAAATACTGAAGTGAGTTAGTCTCGAAAATTAAAACCTGTTCATGGTGTGATCGAGTGTTAATTATCTTTGCTTTCTTTCTATAACTGCCTAATTTTTTGGAAAGGATGAATATAAGACTCTCAAAGGCTTGTGCATTAACATATAAAAATTAAGGGGAGATAAATGTTCCCTCAATAGGAAAACCTTCAAAAGTCCCATATTGCTATCCTTCTACGGATACTACATCCAGTTTGGCTGATCTTGTAGAATTGAGGGTCTTTTTATCAATTAAAAATGACCTCCTAAGACTTATCAGTTATGCAGGAATGGCAAATTTCATTAATTCTTTTTATTCAGTGACATTAACCTCTCCACTTTCCTACTTCTTTTTATTTCAATGATAGCTTTATTCTGTAGAATAAAATATTTAATTTTACCAAGAATTTTGTAACTCTTCATGGATTGGCCTTTCCTGTGGCTGAATTATTTCCTACAATCCTCTCTACTGTTCACCAAACTCGAGCCACTGTGGACCAATCCATTCTTAAAAGGAGACAAACCTTTTCGTGCTATGGGTTTTACATTTTGTTCCCTTTTCCTGGGTCACCTTTTGCATACTGCCTTCTACTTCTGGTGTGAGCAGTAAGTTTATCCTTTTAACAGAGTGGCCTTTTCTCTGACCACTTCCCTGAATTCAAGACTCCATCTTCCCAGTGGCAGCTTAATGCCTTTTCTGCACTTAATTGTCCGTGGATCTTAAGAAGGTGACTGCCTCACCACTGGGTTATGTATGTGCTTCAGCACAGAAGGGCCTATGCCTATCCTGGTTGATTGTATTCCTGATTTCATGACATATAGTAGGCTAACTGACTATAATGAATGAATTCCCATTACAAATTAAAATCTTATTAAGATCTTTTGTGGCTGACTTATTTTCCCTGTCTTTTTTTGTTGAGACTTTAACCGACATTCCCAGATTTATTTAAAAATTGAATAAAAAGCATAAAATCAAAAAGATCTTGTTTAAATTTTGGATCTTAGCAATATTTTATATTAAAAGATTAGGTAGTTGCAGCCTTAGAACCAGGGTGATTTCTATGAGATAATGTTGCTGAATAGGATAGGGAGGACACCCATGGCTTTGAACTATACGGTTGCCTGCACAAGACCTGAAAAAAAAAAAAAAACACCAGTTGACATGCTGACATGTTAACTTGAATGCAGGAACATTTCATAAGGCATACTAGATAAAGAGCTATAGGTGGTCAGTGTTTTTCTGAAGGAAGGTGTTTTCTTGTGTATGTGACCACTATCACATATGGGCAACAATAATCGAATACAATAGATTGCATACATATATGTATGTGTGAGCATACACACAGGGAGACAGACAGGCAGACATGCTCACTGGGGGGGGGAAGGGGGCAAGAGAAAGAAAGAGAGAGAGAGAGAGGCCATGTACTTGAGAATGGGGGTGGTAGGAACATAAGAGGAGTTGGAGACAGGATAGGATAGAAATCACACAAATGTGGGGTACCCATGCATGAATTTCTCTAATTTTAAAACATTAGCTATCTGAAAGTAAGAAAAGTTCTCCTTTATTGTTCCATTTCCTTTATTGGCCTTGCTGTAATATAAATAAGGGTTTAATACAAAGTTTCGTAAATGAGTAAGGATTTCAAAAGGAAACCTTGCAGTGATAGTCCAGTAAAGCCTTCACATATTCTACATCTCTAGAGCAAATTGAAATGCAAAACAAAAAAAGCAGTGTTCTGTAATGTGAAGTTCAAAGCTGCAACACTGACATGTGCACAGGTTTTAGAAGCATGAATTGCATTAAGTTCCAGCAGTTCACTATGAATTAGGACAACAAGGTTACTTCCTTCTTATTAAAGAAAATGAAGCCCATTCTGATTCACAAGAATAGCTATAAACTTAACTGCTTTCAGATATTTCTTTAAATGGAAAATGTAAGCAGGGGTAGTTTTATTTTTTGCTGTCCCCTTTGCTGTTTGTATGTTTCATTTATCCATCCATCCATCCTCCATCCATCCATCCATCCATCCATCCATCCATCCATCCATCCATTCTCTTTGGATTTATATAGTACTACCTCTTACTTAGGAGTTTATAATCTTGACATCCATTTCAGCATAAATCCAACACTTGAAGTAGAAAGCAGAACGAATGTACACAAGCTCTCCAGTGGTATCTTCAGACCCAGAATGCTTCCTGGAGCCTCAGTGATTATGTAAGCAAGCGATGTCTTGTTTTTCTGACCCAACGGAGAACAAAGATAGAAGCAAGTGGAGCACACTTCAAATCATGATCTGGGACTGAACATTTATGAAAATTTGACTTACTCCACATTTAGAGATTTAGATGAGTTCACATAATAGTAATTTTTACTTTTTAAAGCTGAGAATCTTGTCATTGTTTTATCCATCATTAGCTTTATGTGCAGAACTCTAAAAATCCAATCTGGGGATCACATGTAGAGTACCAGCACTTCATGTCATGTGTCTGTGAATGAATCGGCCTACTTTGTCTATCCTTCTTAATTCACTATATCTCATTTATTTGCATGCTTTCTGCCAAGCTGAGTTGGAGTCCTTCTTTGAAGTACAGCAGGTTATTAATCCATTAATTACTGTATAGATTGCTTGTCTGTCTGGATCATTGTAATTTTCAAGTCATCAGCACAACAGGGAGTTCAGAGAGCATTTTTGATACGCTATTAGTTTCATCAAAACTAGTCTTTGGTAAGGTCTTGCACTCTAAATATGTTTGTGTATCTTATAATTGTGATAATTTTCAGAAACAATTTCACTAACATAAGAAATTTCTGATTTTAAGGATGAGGCAAGAGTGTTCAATATCATAACTAATCTTCTAGAAAATTTAATAATTTGAGGAAAAGGCACATTTAATGGTGAGTTAGATATTTATGTCATTATTTTTATGACAGCATTAAGTATGCTTTATGGTCATATTCAGCAGTTTCCAACATACAAGAAGGTTGTATTAGAGAAGTGTTTTATAAATTAGTCATCTAGAGGGTAGAGAGATGGTTCATTGGCTTAGAGCACTGACTGCTCTTTCAGGAGACGCAGGTTCCACTCCCAGCACCCACATGGCAGCTCACAATTCTCTGTAGCTTTAGTTCCAGGGGATCTGACACCCTCACATAGACATGTATGCAGGCAAAACACCAATGCACAAAAAATAAAATTGTTAAATTTTTATAAAAAATTTAATTAGGCATGTAGAGAGTTGAATTCAATTTAATGAACAGTCAAATTACTAGATCAAGGCTAAGCTCTATGTTAGCCTATAAAGTCTGGCTTGCGTCTAGTATAGATACCACAATGCTAATCAATGGACTAAAACTTCAGAAAACAGGGTGCCACATATTAAAAATCTGTAAGTAATAAAAGCTACCTGACTTCAAATTTCACAGTGAAACAAATGGTCTAATTAGGAGATCAAGAAATAGACAGCCAAATTCATGTGGAGTTAAGAAAGTACTTTGGGTACATGTGAAGGGAATAGCATGCACTGTGCAATATAGTTTCACTCTGTGCTACAGTGTTACACATTCTTTTTATTGATATGGCAGTAATGGTGGGCACTGTTGTTTATCAGTGAGCACCAAGCTACTTATCAGTTTTGAAATATAATGACTGTTGGGAAGATCAAAAGGTATTCTAAGTAGATTGATATTATTGGGTTAAACATTTGAGGGAGGAGACACATAGGTTAGTCTGATTAATGGGTGTACTGTATATGTAAGAACATTCTTAGGAAGTGGCTGTAAATGAACTGCAGTGTTCTGAACTATGAGAGGTTCATGTTCATGTAGTTCACATAACTCCTGTGGGGAGACAGGAACACCAGATATGAAGAGTTGCTGGATCCCACAGTTCACTGTGTTGGGTAAAGTGGAAGAAGGAAGGGACTGTAAGATATGACAGTTGCTGTACTTCAAATCATTGGCAAGTTGGGTACTTATAACTTGGATATGGCAGTATTCTTGGAATTTCAGCTCTAACTTACTCTTAGCATATGTGACATTGTAAGCCAGTGGCTGGCAACCTGCCTAATGCTGTGACCCATTAATACAGGTTTTCATGTTGTGGCAACCCCAACCACATAATTATTTTTGTTGCTACTTCATAACTATAACTTTGCTATAGTAATGAACTGTAATATAAATATTTTTGGAGACAGAGGTTTGCCAAAGGGGTCACAACCCACAGTGGCTCTCAAGCTACTGCTGCAAAGCAGTGCACGTGAAGTAGTGACCCTGACCCCAGACACGGGAAAGAATAATTGCTAGTTCTTACTATTTTCTGTCACTTAATGTATCTGTCTGTGGACATTTTTTCACGTTCAAATAAAATTTATTCATAAGGAATACATAGATGATTTGGCCTGATTTATGTCAAGCATTCAAAAACCTTTATCTTTAGTCTAAAATCTTCTATTCCAACATTTTCCCTCAAATGACTAAAAGTCATCTTTGACCTGATATCACAGTGATTGTCAAGCCTCCTCTTGTACCATATGCCCTACCAAATCCTAATTCTTTCTGAGTTCTGTGTATTTTTTTAATTAGAAAGAAGATTATTTTACATGTCAATCCCAGGTCCCTCTCCCTCCTCTCCTCCCCTGCCCCCTGCAACTAGCACCCTACCTATCCCATACCATTTCTGCTCCCCATGGAGGGTGAGGCCTTCCATAGGGGGATCTTCAAAGCCTGTCATATCCTTTGGGATAGGGTCTAGGCCAACCCCCTTGTGTCTAGGCTCAGGGAGTATCCCTCCATGTGGGATGGGTCCCAAAGTCCAAATGTTACCATATTTTTTCTTTTCTTTTGTTTTTTTTTGTTGTTGTTTGTTTTAATATTTTCAGACAGGGATGCTCTGTATTGTTTTGGGGCCTGTCCTAGAATTCATTCTGTAGACCAGGCTGGCCTCGAACTCACAGTGATCCCCCTGCCTCTTCCTCTCAAGTGCTGGGATTAAAGGCATGCACCACCAACACCTGGCTTGGAAATTATTTATACTCACTGCTTATCCTCCCTTCACACAGTCCTTTAAATCATGTTTTTAAATGAGACAAAAATCAAAGTGATATTTCCTTGTCACCCTGTCTCAGGGTCATTTTGGAGGGCATTCTCCAATAGGCACCCCATCAGTGACTATTGTTCCATTTATCCTTGTCTTCTTTCCTCCCTGTGTCCTGCCCTCTCCCTGAAAAACAAACATCCACCCTTCAATTGCTTCCTCCTCCTGTCAATATTTTGAGCTTTTTCCTCTACTCTACCTCCCAGCAATAGACATTTTAAAACCTTACTGTTGAAGGTTTACCTCTCTTTTCCACTTTATGAAAGTACTGTATTGGGGCAAGGGAACTCTTCTTTGTCTGGAATTTCCATCTTTTTTCTTCTTCCTCGATTGGATTCCTTTGCAGTGTACAATCTCTTAGTTGCTCTGCTCTCCTCCAACCTCTTCCTCCTTGTGAGTTTTTTCCTAGATGCCCCAAAGACAATTTTGTCTTCAGATCTTGGGGAAAGCCTGTTTGTTTTCCTTGATGTAGAACTGTTTGAGGACTGTTATGAAGGCTGCAAAGGTGATTCTAGAAGATAGGAAGTCCTTATGCATCTGAAAAAATCTTTCAGAGAGCAAATTTCTCAACATGCACTTGCTGAAACCTGCCTTTCAAATTAGATGCTATTTATTGAAGCAGTCCCATCCTGCACGCCTTCAGAATTTGAGCCATGCTCTCAGTGCCTAAGGTAAGAAGGCTGGCCGATGCTATCCTTGCTAGCATCTTATGCTGGAGACAGCGCTGCAGTTGGGGAGAGTTCAGAATTCCACACACATTTATTTCAGTGCACCTACTGCCCCTGTCAAAATGTGGCTCTCCCCTACACTCACTGTGGTTTTGTCCTCTTGGTCCTCATTATGAAGCAGAATTGGAGCTCAATGGTGTATTAGAGCACATGGGAGACACTTATTCTCTATTCCTTGCATTCTTTTCCTAGGATGCTTTTTTAATGAGTGACTTTTTAGTTCACTAATCTAAAATGCAGCTTACATTGATAGTTTGCGGATGGGCTTATTTTGAAAATATATGACTCATCCTTGGGTTTGGGGTGCCTATTTGTAATCCTCATCCACAAACCTAGGGCTGCTTACATGGCTTTTTTGCAAACAGTCAAACTACTGTGTATTGAAGATAACTTTGTCAGCAATGATGATAAATCTTTAAACACTCAGCTATTTCCTTTCTTTCTTTTCCTTTTTTTTTTTTTGCCCCTGTAATGAGTAGATCTAGGAGACATCCTGTTGTGGGTGACCCTGCTTGGACACCCCTTGGGGGGAGGGTTGAAAAGATGTAGCACCAGCAACACAGGCATGGGGAGTGAGTGAATAGCAGAGCATGCTGCAGACTTGTTTATTAAGGAAGTTAGGCCTGCCTTTATATACTGTCCCAAGGTGCCACTGGCTCAGGCAGCTGCCTCTTCATTGTCCTTTCTTCATTGGTGTCTCCATCAGGTGTCTCTTTGTCAGCAGTCTCTGGGCATAGAGGCAGAATTTGGTTCAGGGAGGAAGTGCCTGCCATGCATGCTCATACAGGCTAGCCTGGGCACCTGGGAAGGGTGACTGAGACTTGGGTAGGCTGGCTGGCAGTTTCCCCTACAACATCCCTCCTTGTGCCTTTCACTGTTCAGTGTATCATAAGGCCTGTGGTCTGTTCTTTCTCTTTGCAGAGTCTAAGCTAATTCCTGCTGCCTCCTACTGATGAGGCTGTTAAGTTTCTTTCCATCACCAAGAGAGATTGACAGTCACTTTCATTCCTTCCAGGGCCTGTGTTACACTTTGAGTACAACCCTCACTTAGCCTGTCATGTATCGTGTTAGGAATTCCTTCCTCTTGAACTTATCTCAAGTGTCTGTACAAGCTTACAAGAGTCACCTGGGGCGGGGCATAGTGTTTCCTCACAGAGTGACAGGTTCTTTCTTTTTCTCTATTCGGTTAACATCAACAAGTGCCTGTAGCATTGATTGAATTTATGAAGTGGTTAAAATATATATGAAATAAAGAACTAACGCAAAACCTGACAACTTGTAGCCTTTTGTGACCTCTTGATCACAGACTGGGCTTTTACTCATTCACTAGATACTTGTATCTTAGGTTTCTTACTCAAGGTAAGATCTAAAGTAGTCCCTAGACATGCCTTGCTTATGTCAATATATAATATGGCCTACTGAATGACAGCCAGATAAGCAATCAAAGCACACAGCAATGTCAGAGGCACAGTCACAATGAGGAGCTATAAAGTAACAGAAAGCAGAATGAAGGAAAGGAGCTGCAGAGGATGTTTAGGAGAGAGTGGTCCTGGAAAACGATATTAAGAAATAAATAAAAACACAATGAAAGGACATGTAGGATATCTTTACATGTTCCTTATCTGTAATTTCAAAATTTTCATGATCAAAGCTCATATGAATTCATAGCAACAGAGGCAATATAAACCAGCCCTGTATGGGTTTGCACCAGACATTCTGTATGTATATCACGTCTTCCAGTTTAGTGTTTTTTAATGGGATTCTGGAGTGTGTAAACGGGTAGGTAAGTCATTCTTGTGTCTTCCTTGGGCTCTTTTCCTTCTGTTTGTCTTGTCCAACTCCAGTACGTTAGTTTGTGTTTTTTATTATTATATTTTATGTTATTAATTTTTTCTCAAACTTCTTAGCAAAAATTCACCAGACCAGTGGAAATGGAACTGGACAAAGGTTACTCAATACATGAACAGAAACCTTTGCTAGTGTTTTGGCATTGACCAAGCTTCAGGCTGGGAAACAACATGGAGAGTGTTGTGTATGTGGGTGAACCTGGAGGGATTAAGTTCCCTAAAGGAAAGAATAAAGAGTTTTATTTAAGGAAGCAGAATGATGGAATTTCCTTTCAAAGCAGGGTCTTGGCGTGGAGAGGTGGCTCAGTGATTAAGAGTGTGTCCTGCTTGTGCAGACAAACTGACACTGGTTCCCAGCACCCAAATCAGGGTGCTCAGAACCTCCAATGCCAGGGCATCTGATACCATCTTCTGTCCTGTGTGGGTACTCTCTCTCTCTCTTTCTCTCTCTCTCTCTCTCTCTCTCTCTCTCTCTCTCTCTCTCTCTCTCTCTCTCTCTCTCTCACACACACACACACACACTTAAAATAAAAAGATAAATTTCAAAAACAAACAAAAACAAAATCAGCTTTCTATGGCTTTGTAGAAAGAGGTAAGAGGTAGAGAAAGCACAAGAAGGACCAGGCTAGAGGCGAAGAAAACATCAAGTGGCTGACAATGACACAGTAAGTAAATGGTCAAGCTCCCACAAGACTGAGAAGGCCTGATGAGCAGAACAGAGTCTCTGATGGGCCTGGAGACTGAGGGAAAATGAAGTAAAGATTGGCATTTATCTGGTCAGGTTGAGTCACAGAAAAGGGGAATCTGGGCAGGAAGGGATCTAAGGTGAAGAGGAAGACAAGCACTAGCATTCTTGATGGTTTGATTTTGAGACATACATCAGATATTAGCAAGGATACACACAGCAGATAGTCCTATATATCAGCTTTGGTGAGGAGAGAGTAATACAACTTAAAGCCATGTGTTTGAAAGCCATCAATACATTCAGAGTCATATTCCAGAGGACTCAGAAACTTACTGTACATACGTGCATTTCTTAGGTAAGGATCTGTGATAGACATTTCACATGCCACATCTCTACACACTCTTTATCCATTCTCTGCCCATCTGCCATTGTTGGTCCACATAGGCTAATGTGTTTTTACTGCACTCCACAACCCCCTTGACTTTTGCCTTATGGTGAGGAATCTTCTTGGGAAGGAAGGAAGGAAGGAAGGAAGTGAAACTGTGAAAATGTTTATGTCATTTATCCCCTTTCTCCCTGCTGACTTAGATCATACTTTTGACAGAGACAATATTCCCACAGGATTACACCTCCTGTTAGAGTCCATAGACACAGACCTTCAGGAACATTCTGCCCTGGGCTCCAGTCCTACCTGGGAACTCCTTACTAAACTTGGTACCTGAAGTTCATTGTTGGTTCCCTAAAACTTAGCTGTATATCTGAAGGAGTCTGTTATTCAGTCTCTGTGTTTGAAAGTGGGTGATTCATGACAGGTTTTTTTTTGACCATTCAATTTCCACATGCATTATATTTTGATGTTCTAATACATGGGCTGTGATAATACTTGGCCCTTTTTACAGTGTGTCTTTTGGACTATTCTGGTGAGATCCATCACTTAGTCTTATTTACCCTAAAACAACTGGTAGAATCTTGGTGACAGAAAGATATTATTACTATAACACCCCTAACATCCCCCCCCCAACACACACCAAGTGAAACTGAACACTAAAGCTATTTGCCCAGGTTCTTAGATCTGTTTTTACTATCACTGAACTTAGACTGGAAAGGAAACACAAGGGTGCAAAGTCTGCAGATGTTTTCAAATGTGTCCATCTCCATGAGGAAGATGGAGTATTCTGAGAATTTTAGTTGAATAGGGACTTCCTCTCTCTCTCTCTCTCTCTCTCTCTCTCTCTCTCTCTCTCTGTGTGTGTGTGTGTGTGTGTGTGTGTGTGTGTGTGTGTGTGTGTGTGTGTGTTAAGAATAGAATATTTCATAGTCAAGGAACTTGGGGCTGGCTCTGCATTGCCCAGTAGATACTGTATTCTTGGCAGAGCTCCAGGAACATGCTCAATGACAGTGGCAGAGAACTACTGGGTTTTCAAGTGGAAAAGTGCTGTTCTCAAAGCTGAGCCAGTCCCTGTACTTCCTGAGATGACATTGAGCCTTAGGCAGTACTTTCTCCTCTGTTCAAATTGTAGAGAAGAGGTAGTCCTTATCCACAGCTCAGCTCTTCGTGGCTTCAGTCACTGTTGTCAACAGGGGGAGAGATGAGAGCATAGTACAAGGACTTACCTGGGGAGAGAAAAGGAGATCACAGTCCTAACTTTGATAGCATCTGTTGTCAGCATCACTCTATTTAATTAGTTCTTGCTGTTAATCTTTTACTGAACTAATTTATAGATTGAATTTTATCCTGGATAATGATATAAAATGACTGAAAATGCCCAGTCTGAAAGTGTGAAGACTAAAATTGCTTTGAAATGCCAGGTGGTGGTGGCGCACACCTTTAATACCAACACTCAGGAGGCAGAGGCAGGGGGATCTCTGTGAGTTCCAGACCAGCCTGGTCTACAAGAGCTAGGTCCAGGACAGCCTCCAAAGCCACAGAGAAACCCTATTTCTAAAAACAAAGCAAAACAAAACAAACAAAAAACTTTGAAATCCCAAACTTTTTGATTGGCAGCATAATCACTCAAAAAGTTTCAGATTTAGGGGCTTTCTGATTAGTAGTGTTTAACTGCTAAGAATTTGCAGATATCCAAAAAAGAAAAAAAAAAAAAAAAAAAAAAAAAAAAACAAGAAATACTGCCTGGCGTTGGTGGCACACGTCTTTAATCTCAGTACTCAGGAGGCAGAGGCAGCGGATCTCTGTGAGTTTGAGGCTAGCCTGGTCTCCAGATCGAGTGCCAGGATAGGCTCTAAAGCTACACAGAGAAACCCTGTCTCGAAAAACTGAAAAAAAAAAAAAAAAGAATTTGCAGATATACCCAAATCTCCAAGATTCCCAAGTCTGAAGCACTTCTGGTCCCAAACACTGTAAATAAGGGATATTGGATCTGTGTGTTGTACATGAATACATGCCTCCCCCTCTCTCTTACACATACAAACACCCCCCCACACACACACACACAGCTCAGCACTATACATGGTTTTAGGTATCTTCTGATATTTGGAGACAGAACCTACACAGATTAAGGAGGACACTGTAGAGATCAAGTAGCTTGTATCAAGAGATGTAGCTTTGGATGTCATAAAGAACCAGTGACTTACACATTCAAAAATGTAGCTTACACTTGAACCAGCTTTACCCAGGTAGATCAACAATTCCTTTGGCTGCCTCTCTCCCTTTAACTTCCTCTGTCATTCCCAGCCCCTTTCTCTGTCTGTCTGGCCAAAAAAGTCTTCTTATAAGAAAATGGCTAAAAGCCCCCTTTCCCTGTGTTCTTGGGAGTTTCACTCCTTACAGGTTTTTCTTACTGATACATTTGTTCCACAAACATTATGAAATGACACATCAGATAACTGATGAGCAATTGACCATGTATGACTGTGCTGACAATGTATTGCTATCCTTAAAATTATGCTAGGTAATATCTCATAAGAATTTGGAAGGGAATTGCTTGTTATAGTGAAAGTGAGATAATTTGTTTCTCTTCAAGAGAACTGAGGTATAAAATACTAAGAGTTGTAAGAGGTCTTAGGAATGATTGTGATAAATTTGTTTAATCTTACAAGTTCTAAGAAGCCTATTTACAAATAAAATCTCAAAAACAGGTGCATGCAGGTAAAAAGATTTTTTTCCAGATGAATTTGGTTGAAAGAATATGGCCATGTAAGAACACTCATCACTCTTCTAAGTCATTACTGTGTGGACTCCTGAGGACCTTAAGTCCTTCAAGGTTTGCTTTGGAAACGTCAATCTGTCATGCCACAGAAGTTAAATTGCTTAGACTGTTGGAGTGTGGATACAGGAGACTATCCCTCAGTCCCACACTGCCTCTTCAAATGTACTTTAGATTCAAGACCATGTGTTTCATACCTCCTTCAGCATTGTCCCTGTATTTCTTATTTATTATATAAATAATTTCTGATTATCTCAGAAAAAGGTTCTGTGCTTAAAGGAATATAAGCTATAGGTGTGTGCACTGAAGAGTATGATGGTGGTTTTGTGGCTCATGAATAGTTAACTGATGGGTTGTTGACTCAGCCTCTTAGCCAGTGAATGAATATCTGACAATTTTCCATAGGCTACTTAACTCCTTTAGAAGAGCTCTCCTAAGTTACTTAGCTAGTTGGCCATGACCCTTCTGGTTATCATTGTTTCTACTCTGCAATACAGTTATTATTATTGGTTAAAAAGGGAAAGTAAGTGATAGTCTGGGGTATATCAAGCATGGGGAGACATTTTAGTCCTATCAAACCTTTTTTAAAACTTTGTGGTATTCACTTGACTGTATATCCAGTGAGAAAAAGAGGATAAAACCTATAAATCAATTAGTGTTCAGTAGAGATCCTTCACCATCAGGGATAGGAAGCCTCCAAAAATTCAATAAGGTTAACCAATAATTCTGAGGATAGAAACTGGAAATAACTCTTGCTGAGGCATATCTCAAGTTGAGTAGATATGAGAAGAAGAAAATTGTAATTGCTTGTTTTGATATTGAGAATTTCTATTCAAAACAACTGCACTCCAAAGACCCCAAGTAACTCAGACTGAATTAGTTCTACCATCATGAAGAACTAGTTTTTTTTTTTTTATGTTGAAGTGTATGTTTGTTCTCAGCCTGGAGACATACAAAAGAAGACAGGATCCTTTTCCTCCCTCTCTCTCTCTGTATCATACTCAAAGCAAGCTGAGATTTGTTAAGAACATACACAAAGAATTCTGACCATATTGACTGTACTACCCAAATATTCTCCACAAAGTTACTTGTGCAGCCAGGAGATATGATCCAGGGATTGATTGTATGTTATCCTTTTAAGGAATAATGTTAGCTACAATCAACTCTAGCTAAGAGGAAGGTAATGAAGGACTAGAGAACTTGAGAAATTCGAGGGAAGAAGTGATGTCAAAGCAGACATTTAGTTCTAAGTCTTGGCAGGTAAGAGATCCAGCATCAATTTGCCTGAAGAAAATATGGTAAGAAGCAACATGACCCTGACTTCTCTATTTATTGTTCCTCCCCTCAGAACTTGTTCATTTTTTTATCAACCCTCAGTTTCTTCTTTGGTTAAATATGGGCTAAGTTTCCCAACTGACTCACCTCCTATGGATGTTGAAAACACAGTGTTATTGTATGTAATCATTGCCTTTCTCTGTTGGGGATTGATAGTTTTATTTTCCTGTTCCCTGAGGAAACATGTGAAATCCTAGTTCCTAGAAAGATGTAGACCTTTCTTGTTACGATAAATCTTTCCACCAAAAGCCGCTGAGCCCCATCGCCACGTGTGAGCTTTATGCTAGCCGCCTGCCCGAGTTAGGCCCAAATAAATACACAGAAACTTGTATTAGCTTCAAAGCTGCTTGGCCAATGACTAGGATTTCTCATCTGTTAGCTCAGTCTCAATTATCATAAATCTATATATTTTATAAAACTTACCTTATCGGACGCCTTATTGGTGTCCCTCCTTGCCGGTGGCTCACATCCTGCCACTGGAGGAGGCAAACGGGAAAAAGGGACCCTTCCTGTTTCTCCTTCACTTAAATATGAGTCTCTTTGCTATGCCACTTCCTGCCTGGATCATCACTTCTCTACTACATTTCCCAGAATCCTCTTTGACTCCTAGTTCCGTCTAACTTGCTGTCTCATTGGCCAAACAGTATTTTATTTAACAATCAATAAGATAAACATACACAGTATTACATTCCCCACCACTTTCTTCTTTAAGAGAACATTTTAGAGTTGGGCAGTGGTAGTGTACACCTTTAATCCCACCACTTGGGAAGCAGAGACAGGTGGATCTTAGTGAGTTCAAGGCATCCTGGTCTCCAGAGCTAGTTCCAGGGCACACAAAGAAACCATGTCATGTCCCTGTACAAAACAAAACAAAACAAAAAACAGAAAATAAGCAAACAATAAAAAAAGAGAATACTCTATTGTATATGTTACTAGAAGGACAACACCAATACCAGAAAAGTCTAGTTCTCGTAATTTTGTAAACTTGAACTAAAAGAGCACCCAGAACTTCACTAAATCAATTACAAAAGGTAAACCAAACCTCTTTGAGATTTTTGAAATTCAAGAATAAAATAAAGGTCTTTTCTGTTTGACTGGAATGAGGAGACAGAGCCTAAGACTTTGTTGTTTACTTATTCTTAGTAATGAGATCTTAGATGCCATTAACAAATAACCCTTGAGCCTGGTATGGAGACCTTTCTGAGAGAACTGTTATGCTTGCTTTCAAAAAGGCATGCCTTCCTCCATCAGGAAATGCAACTGGAAGATGGAAATATGATCCTAGGCTCATTATCCTTCATGTAGCATAAGTGTTAAATAGAGTTGGTTAGTCGAGGAGCCAGAGTTTTCTCTGAGTTCTTTAGTGCACAGGGGTAGCTCTTGGGAACCATTTTCTAGTAGAGCATCTTATTTCCTTGCCCAGCAATGATGTGGAGTCTCTTCATTCTTAGCAGGAAGAAAAATTTACACACCACTTATTTACTTTTGGCAAAACAATTCCCATTTTAACACCTATTTGAAAGTGTAAAAACATTTTTTTTGTTGGTGGATGAATTATTCATATAATTTTCTTGCTTTAAACCAGAACAATGATACATCATTTTTTAAATACCTATCAGCTTTCAGATTTAACTCTCCTGCCCCTGTGTTGTATCTAGTCTAGCCACTCAACTAATTTGAATCTGTCAAAATGCTTACCAGTAGTTCCAGGCTCTCTTTGACTCCATACCTTTAAAATTATTTTATTCTTGCTACAGTGGAACAACCTCTCATACACATCTACTTTGAAATTCCTTTCATGACCAGTGAGAAGCTTCCAAGAATAAAGGCAAGGACCAGTGTTTTTTTTATGTTTTTTGTATAACTTTTATGTGTCAAAAGACAAAAAAAATCTTTAAAAATAGGTTTGTGGTGTGTGCGCGTGTGCATGCATGCGTGCGTGCGTGTGTGTGTGTGTGTGTGTGTGTGTGTGTGTGTGTGTGTGTGTGTGTGTTTGTGTGTATGTGTTACAGGCACATGTTTGCCATATGCTTGCTTTGATGGGAATGTAAAGGTCAGAGGACAACTTCTGGAAGTTGATTTTCTTCTATGTTATGTGTGCTCTGTATTTGAATGCAGATCACCAGGATTTCATGACAAATGCCATTACCCTACAAGCCAAATAACATATTTCAAAAAGCCAGATAACTTACTCCCAACAGCTGAACTTAAGTAGTGTATGAGCTATAAGAAATCATATGCAATAGAGAAAGCTAAGGGCCTCAAATAAGGGTTACATGATAAAATTCAGAAAACTTTCTAAGAAGCAGATATTTTAATTGATAATGATGCTACAGGGCCTAGAGAGATGGCTTATCCATTAAGGACACTTACTGCCTTGACTCTCAGCACTCACATGGTAGGTCACAACTCTCTGTAAGTCTACTTCCAAGGGATCCTATGGCCTCTTCTTTCCTCCATTGGTACTAGATATGCACATGGTACATACATATAATGAAAATAACTCATACACACCTTTAACTTAATGCAATAAGTGACATGAACATTTCATAGACGTCTAAATAAGAAAACAGTTGTAAGCAATGTGAATACATAATTAAATTTAGGTATTCAAATAGATATTATTTATATAAGTAGTTGAAATGCAAAAAAAAAATGGTATAAAAGGACATAACTCCTACCCAGTATTTATCAGTATTTATCCCCAGCTGGTGTGGAGGAAGCGAGAACTTGCTGTGCTTTCCCTGTCTCAGAGTTCAGCATTCAACTTCTAAGAACCATACCAGCTTCTCTGGGTCTCCAACTTACAAATCACACACCATGGGGCATCTCAATTTCCATGATTATGTGATCAATTCCTTGTTTTTGCCCCCTGGAGAATCCTGTCTTACACAAATTTGATGAGTAAAAAATTTCATTTCTAGTGAAATAAAAATTCAAGCGCCACACCAGGCTATCACTGTTTCTGGAGGTATTAAGCAGGTTATGATTTTGATACATAAAAACCAAAACCATTTGAGGATTGAGAAACAGAAGCATGTCTACTCATCTGCAAATGAGGTAAACATTTTTGTAACATGAAAAAATAAAAGACCCAGAGACAGATATTGGGGTTCAACATGAAAATCAGGGAAGCAAAGCAGCCAAGCTACCAGGGAGCTCTTATCTCTAAAAGGGCTGGGGTGTTCCTATTCTCAATGTGGCTGGAGAATGAATGCCTGATACTGACTGCTGAAGACCTTGGTCCTATCTTTTATACCCATCTCGTCCTGGAATTAAAGGCATGTGATCTCAGGTGCTAAGTTCATCTTTGGGTTAACTATTTCTCTTTAGGACTGCATCAATCTTGTGTAGATCTGTGTGGCCTTGACTAACAGAGATCTGTCTACCTCTTAATCCTGAGTCCTAGGATTAAAGTTGTGTACCACCACCTCCTCCCTACTGGCTGCTGGGATTAAAGGTGTGTTCCTGGCTTCTATGGCTCGTGGCTGACTTTGCTTTCTGAATCCTCAGGCAACCATTAATAAATCATAAATAACATATCACTACACATTTTAGCCATGAAGTATATGTTGCATCTCTATCTGGGATGGAGGTATTGTGTTGACTCTGCTTTTTTAGACTGATGAAGGAGTTATTCACTGGGAGATTATTGAAGAGTCTATTGCCTAGGAGCTCCTGGACTACTAGAGGTCAACCAGCCAACACATATAGACACCCAAGCACTTTCCAGACTATCCAACTAGAGGAGTACAATAAAATCTCCCTCAGGGCACCAGCCATGCATTGGTACACTATGCATGTCCCTCCAGTTCTGTTTCCAAGAGTTAGCACCAGTATCTCCCAGGAACTGTTACTGTTCTTGGAAGGGCCTGTTTGGATGATCCTTGCCCTGGAAAGGTGCCCATTTAAATATAGAGATTTGAGTGGGTTGCATATAGCTCTGGAATGGACTGATATCACTTTCCCAGGGTCTACCATATGCTCATATCCTCTGCATATCGTGTTAAAGCTTCAGCTGTTTGGGGATGTTGGTGTTTTCAACCCCTGTCCTAAAGGGTTTCTTAAGACAAGAGTTATTTTTCTGTCAGGCTTATTTAGTGTTCAGTCTCTTCCAGGAGTATGCTATTTTGATAGCAGTTGGGGTTCATGGGTTAGCTGCAAGGAGTGAATGGTGGAATATCTAGTTGCAATTTTAAGTTCTTCCTTCAATATAGTATGCACATAATAGCACACAATGGTCTGAAGAAGACAATGGATTTTCTAGTGAAATTAAAGTGAATATATATTTAACCAAAAATAGTCTTTTTTACACATGTCTTATAAAGGTCTTTAGAAATATCAACGTGTGATTTCTCTCCTGTTTCTGTTATTAAGTATGTCACAAATTCAGTATGACTGTTTCCTGGTTAGGGTTATTAGTTCTTTGATAAAATATCATAGCCAAAGAAACTTGTGAGGGAAAGGGTTAATTTAGCATACACTTTCACATCATAGTCCATCATTGAAGAAAGTCAAGACAGGAACTCAAACAGGGCAGGAACCTGGAGGCAGGAGCTAAAGCAGAGGCCATGAAGGAGTATAGTTTACTGGCTTGCTCCTCATGGCTTTCTCAACCTGCTTTCTTATGGAACTACAGACCATTAGCTGAAGGATGCCACCATCCACAATGGGCAGGCCCCTGCACCATCAGTCACCAATTAAGAAAATGACCTACCACCAGATCTTATGGAGACATTTTCCTAGTTGAGTTTGCCTCCTCCCAGATGACTTTAGCTTAAGGATAAAATTATCCAGCAAAGACTGACAGACTGTCATAATATACTAACCCCTAAAATATTTGTAAAATTATTTAAGTTAATATTTATTTTGTTTGGAATATAAAAATATATACCCCTTCTCTCCTATATACACATACAAAACTGAATATGGTAAACACTCCTTTAATGTATATAATACATTGACTAAAACATTCAAATTCACAATGACTTCAAAGGTTCTATTCATTGTCACATATCTTCTTTCAAAAAATACAATTATCAAACATCAAGATTGGGCTGGGCATTGGTGGTGCACTCCTTTAATCCCAGCACTTGTGAGACAGAGGCAGATGGATCTCTGTGAGTTCAAGGCCAGCCTGGTCTCCAGAGCGAGTGCCAGGATAGGCTCCAAAGCTACACAGAGAAACCCTGTCTTGAAAAACAAAAAAAACCATCAAGATTGGGCTTTTGTTACTTAATAGAAAAGTACAAACAATAATACAAACAGTGGGACAAATTTTTGTCAAGATAACAGAAATCTTATTGCATCTGATAATATAAAAGACACTGACATAATAGAAAGACAGAAAATATCCTTATGCTTTAAGGCTTTGATTATTCTAAACATCTTCATATTCATTTCTTTTTTCTTTTTTTTTTAGGACAGATTATCTTTTAGTAAGAACAGTGATTGATAAGCTGACAGTCTCTCAGAGGGAACAGGACCATGTATGTGAAGCAGGGTGTTTGGGGTGTTTGGGGTTTGTGGGCAGAGGGAGTTCTTGGGTTTACGATTTTATCTATAGTTTTGTCCTCTTGAAGTGTCCAAGCCTTATCAGAATAGTTGTTCCTCATGGAGGATGGTGACGCAGATTTCTTAGTTTAGGTGACCACACCACCCAATGTGCTTCATTGTCAGAACTCTCCTGATCTTGGAGGCCCATGGGTAGTATCAGTTCCTCCTTAGTTTAGGAGGCTACAGTGTTTCATTTTTCTTTAACAGTAGCTTCCTGGATGCTGGCAACCTTCAGATGTCAGAGTGAGTCAACATTCTTGTCCAGTGTTGCTTAGCCTACCTTAGGCTTTTGAGCCTTTAGTCCTTTAATGAGTTCATCTGTGCAATTGTCCTGTTGTGCCTGGGAAACATTGTTTCAGTGTCATCGCCTACCACCTCTGACTAGTAGTCTTTCTGCCTCCTTTTCTGAAATGATCCTGAGCCTTGAAGGAGAGTGGTGTGATATCACTTTCTTTCTGCTAGGAAATTATGCACAATGTGCTGTGTAGTCATACTATAATTGTATAATATTGTATAATGCAGTGATGTTGAAAAAGGGTGTCTTAGGGTTTCTGTTGCTGTGAAGAGATACCATGACCACAACCACTCTTTTTTTTTTTTTTTTGTTACTCTTGTGGTACTTGGGACCATTTTTTTTTTTTTAATTAGTTTCTCAGTCATCATCTGGGAGGAAACGATTCTGAGCAACATCATTAAAAAACAGCTCTGATAAAGCATGGTCACTATTGTGTATCATAAAGCAGGTCCACATATGAGTGAGTGCATATCATGTTTGTCATTTTGTGATTGGGTTACCTCGCTCAAAATGGTATCTTCGAGTTCCATCCATTTTCCTACAAATTTCAAGATTCCCTTGTTTTTTTCTGCTGAGTAGTAATCCATTGTGTAAATGTACCACATTTTCTCGTTCCATTCTTCAGTTGAGGGGCATCTAGGCTGCTTCCAGTTTCTGGCTATTACAAATAATGCTGCTATGAACATCGTTGAACAGATGTCCTTGTTATATGAATGTGCTTCTTTTGGGTATATGCCTAAGAGTGGAATTGCTGGATCTTGTGGTAAGCAGATTCCCATTTTCTTGAGGAGTCACCATACTGATTTCCAAAGTGGCTGTACAAGTTGGCACTCCCACCAGCAGTGGAGGTGTGTTCCCCTTTCTCCACATCCTCTCCAGCATAAAATGTCATTGGTGTTTTTGATTTTGGCCATTCTGACAGGAGTAAGATGGTATCTCAGAGTTGTTTCCCTGATGGCTAAGGATGTTGAACACTTTCTTATGTGTCTTTCAGCCATTTTAGATTCCTCTATTGAGAATTGTCTATTTAGTTCTATACCCCACTTTTTAATTGGATTGTTTGGATTTTAGAGACTAGCTTCTTGAATTCTTTGTATATTTTTTGAAATGACCCCTCTTTCAGATGTGGGATTAGTGAATATGTTTTCCAGTCTGTGGGCTGCTATTTTGTCTTGCTGACTGTGTCCTTTGCCTTACAGAAGCTTCTCAGTTTCATGAGGTCCCATTTATTGTTGATCTCAGTGTCTGTGCTACTGGTATAATGTTTAGGAAGCAGTCTCCTATACCAATTAATTCAAGGGTATTTCCCACTTTGACTTCTAATAGGGTTAGTGTGGCTGGGTTTATGTTGAGGTCTTTGATCCATTTTGACTTAAGTTTTGTGCATGGCTAAAGGCTTGGGTCTATCTGTAGTCTTCTACATGTCTGCATCCAGTTATGCCAGCACCATTTGTTGAAGATGTTCTCTTTGTTCCATCGTATAAATTTGGATTGTTTGTCAAAAATCAGGTGTTCATAGATGTGTGGGGTAATATCAATTCTATTCCATTGGTCTACCGGTCTATTTTTGTGCCAATACCAAGCTGTTTTCAGGACTATAGCTCTGTAATAGAGTTTGAAGTCAGGGATGGTGATGCCTCCAGAAGTTCCTTTATTGTATAGGGATGATTTGGCTACCCTGGATCTTTTGTTTCTCCATATAAAGTTGAGAATTGTTCTTTCAAGGTCTGTGAAGAATTGTGTTGGGATTTTGATTGGGATTGCATTGAATCTGTAGATTGCTTTTGGCAAGATTGCCATTTTACTATGCTGATCCTACCTATCCAAGAGCAAGGGGGATCTTTGCATTTTCTGATATCATCTTTAATTTCTTTCTTTAGAGACTCAAAATTCTTATGGTACATTTCTTTCACTTTTTTGGTTAGTGTTAATCCAAGGTATTTTATGTTGTTTGTGGCAATTGTAAAGGGTGATGCTTCTCTGATTTCTTCTCCACCAATGTGTCATCTGTATATAGTAGGGCTACAGATTTTTTTTTGAGTTTATCTTGTATCCTGCCACTTTGCTGAAGGTGTTTATCAGCTGTAGGAGTTCCCTGGTAGAGTTTTTTCAGTCACTTATGTAAACTATCATATCATCAGCAAATAGTGAGAGTTTGAATTCTTCCTTTCTGATTTGTATTCCCTTGATCTCCTTTTGTTGTCTTAGTGCTCTAGCCAAAACTTCAAGGACAATATTGAAATTGAAGAGGTATGGAGAGAGTGGACAGCCTTGTCTTGTCCCTGATTTTATAAGAATTGTGTTGAGTTTCTCTCCATTTAATTTGATGTTGGCTGTTGGCTTGCTGTATATTGCTTTTATTATGTTGAGATATGTTCCTGTTATCCATGATTTCTCCAAAACCTTTATCATGAAGGGGTGTTGGATTTTGTCAAAGGCTTTTTCAGCATCTAGTGAGATGATCATGTGGTTTTTTTCCTCAGTCTGTTTATATGGTGGATTACATTGATGGATTTTCATATGTTGAACCATCCTTGCATCCCTGGGATGAAGTCTACTTGATCATGGTGGATGATTGCTGTAATGTGTTATTGGATTCGATTTGCCAGTATTTTATTGATCATTTTTGCATCAATGTTCATGAGGGATATTGGTCTGTAGTTCTCTTTCTTAGTTGTGTCTTTGTGTGTCTTGGGTATCAAGGTTATTGTGGCCTCATAGAAAGAGTTTGGTAATGACCCTTCTGCTTCTATTGTGTGGAATACTTTGAGGAGAATTAGTATTAGCTGTACTTAGAATTTCTGGTAGAATTCTGCACTGAAGCCATCTGGTCCTGGGCTTTTTTTGGTTGGGAGACTTCTAATGACTGCTTCAATTTCATTAGAGGTTATAGGTCTATTTAAGTTGCTTATCTGTTCTTGATTTAATTTTGTAAAGTGAAATCTGTCCAGAAAATTGTCCATTTCCTTTAGATTTTCAAATTTTGAGGAATACAGGTTTTCAAAGTATGACCTGATGATTATCTGGATTTCCACTGTGTCTGTTGTTATGACCCCCTTTTCATTCCTGATTTTATTAATTTGCATGTTCACTCTTTGTTGTTTGTTTAGTTTGGATAAAGGTTTGTCTATCTTGTTGATTTTCTCAAAGAACCAACTTTTTGTTATATTGATTCTTTGTATTGTTCTCCTAGTTTCCATTTTATTGATTTCAGCCCTCAATTTGATTATTTCCTGGCATCTGCTCCTCCGGGGAGTATTGGCTTCTTTGTTTTCTAAAGCTTTCAGTTGTGCTGTTAATTCTCTAGTGTGATTATTCTCCTGTTTTTCATATGGGCATTTAGCGATATGAACTTTCCTCTTAGCACTGCTTTCAGAGTATCCCATAGGTTTGGATATGTTGTGTCCTCATTCTCATTGAATTCTAGGAAATCGTTAATTTCTTTTTTTTTATTTCTTCCTGGACTCATGAATTGTGCAATTGGGTGTTACTTAATTTCCATGAGATTGTAGGTTTTCTGTAGTTCTTGTTGTTGTTGAATTCTAATTTTAAAGCATGGTGGTCTCATAAGACACAGGGGGTTATTTCAATTTTTTTGTACTTGTTGAGGTTTGCTATGTTGCCAAGTATGTGGTCGATTTTAGAGAAGGTTCCATGTGGCACTGAAAAGAAGGTAAATTGTTTTGTATTTGGGTGGAATGTTCTATAGATATCTGTTAAGTCCAATTGCGCCATAACTTCTATTAGTTCTTTTGTTTCTTTGTTAAGTTTCTGTCTGGTGTTCCTGTCCAGTGGTGAGAGTGGGGTGTTAAAATCTCCCACTATAAGTGTGTATGGTTTTATGTGTGATTTGAGTGTTAGTAATGTTTCTTTTACAAACGTGGATGCCTTTGTATTTGGGGCATAAATGTTCAGAATTGAGACTTCGTTTGATGGATTTCTCCTGTGATGAGTAGGAAATGATCTTCTTCATCTCTTTTGACTGATTTTAGTTTAAAGTTCAATTTGTTGGATATTAGGATTGCTACCCCCACTTGTTTCTTGGGTCCATTTGATTGGAAGATCTTTCCCCATCCTTTAATTCTTAGGTACCGTCTGTCTTTGAGGTTGAGGTGAGTTTCTTGTAAGCAGCAGAAGGAAGGATTCTGTCTTCTTATCCATTCTGCTAATCTGTGTCTTTTTATAGGGGAGTTAAGACCATTAATGTTGATGGATATTAATAACCATTGATTACTGTTCATTCTTGTTTGTTTTTGATTTGGTGATGGTGGCAAGATTATGTGTGGGATTCTATCCCTTTTTTCTTTTGACTGTTGGAAAATTGGGATTATCTATTGCCTATGATTTTCTGGTTGTAGTTAACTTCCCTGGGTTGCAGTTTACCTTCCAGTACTTTCTGTAGGGCTGGATTGTTGGATATGTATTGTTTGAATTTGGTTTTATCATGGAATATCTTGTTTTCTCTGTGTATAATGATTGAAAGCTTTGCTGGGTATAGTAGTCTGGGCTGGCATCCATGGTCTCTTAGTGTAGGCAGAATATTGATCCAGGACTTTCTGGCTTTCAGAGTTTCCAGGGAAATGTCAGGGGTGATTCTGATAGGTTTGCCTTTATAGGTTACTTGACCTTTTTCCTTTGCTGATCTTAATATTTTCTCTTTGCTGTGTATGCTTGGTGTTTTGATTATTATGTGGTGAGGTGACCTTTGTTTTTTGTCCAGTCTATTTGGTGTTCTGTAGGCTTCTTGTATTTTCATTGGCATGTCTTTCTTTAGGTTGGGAATTTTTTTTTCTATGATTTTGTTGAATATGTTTTTTGTACCTTTGAGTTGGATTTCTTCACCTTCTTCTATACCTATTATTCTTAGGTTTGGTCTTTTCACAGTATCCCATATTTCCTGGATATTTTGTGTTAGGGATTTGTTGGTCTTGAGATTTTCTTTGGTTGATGAATCTATTTCTACTAGTGTGTCTTTTACTCCTGAGATTCATTCTTCCATATCTTGTATTCTGTTGGTTATGCTTACATCTGTAGTTCCTGATTGTTTACCCAGCTTTTCTATTTCCAGCATTGCCTCAGATTGTGCTTTCTTTATTGTCTCTATTTCAGTTTTTAGGTCTTGAACTGTTTCTTGTACTTTTTGGTTTGTTTTGTCTTCAATTTCTTTAAGTGATTTTCTCATGTCCTCTTTGAGTTCCTCTATCATTTTCCTGAAGATGTTTTAAGGTCATTCTCTTCTGGTTCATCTGCATCATGATGTTGAGGTCTTACTGGTGTATGGTTCCTAGTCTCCGGTGGTGTCATATTGGGTTGGGTGTAGCAAGTTTCTTGTTCTCCTCATGGGTGTGGGACCACGTTTCCCTTCTGGTAGATGCAAATAGATCCAATACTCTGATGTCAGTTCTCTTCTCGTGGATGGAGGTGTCACTGTTACCCGGGTGTTGGCAATGTCCAGGCGTGCCAGGTCCCGCTGGGAGGGCAGTTGGAGGCAGAGCTGTCACTGGGCCTTGGGGTGTTGGATCCTGCTGCCAAACTCTGTATGGACACTTGTGTCAGATGACTCTGAGCAGTGATGACAAACCGGAACTGGAAACAGTTCCTGGGCCGGCAGATGGAGGCCAGGCTGCCTCTCGGTGTTCGGTGTTCAGGACCCACCACCGCCGCCGAACTGGCTACTCATTTCTTTTTACAAGCTGTCTCACTCATTGTTCTGTTGCTGTCAAGAAACGGGTGAGTTCATGAACATCATGGTGTGAAGTATGCCAGAAGGCCAGGAGACATGGCACTGAATCAGTAACAGAGTGCTTACATCTGCTCCATAAGCAAGAGACATAGGCAGGGAATAAGATTGACCCTAGAATGTGCTTTTGAAACCTTAAAGCCTACCCCAGTGACACACATCCCCCCAAAGGCCAGTTCATCCAACAAGACCACATCTCAAAATCCTTCCTAAATAGTTTCACCAGCTGAGACCTAGCATTCAAATATATGAGGTGATGAGTGCAATTCTGTGCAATTAATGTGTTGTATTGTGTTCTGATGGGGAATGTACAGTGTATTTTTATCTTATTGATTGTTAAATAAAATACTGTTTGGCCAATGAGACAGCAAGTTAGATGGGACTAGAAGTCAAAGAGGATTCTGGGAAATGTAGTAGAGAAGTGCTGATCTAGGCAGGAAGTGACATAGCAAGGAGACTCATATTTAAGCGAAGGAGAAACAGGAAGGGCCCCTTTTTCCCTTCGCCTCCTCCAGCGGCAGGATGTGATCCACCGGCAAGGGAGGATGCCAACAAGGCATCCGATAAGATAAGTCTTATAAAATATATAGATTTATGATAATTAAGACTGAGCTAGCAGATGAGAAGTCCTAGTCATTGGCTAAGCAGCTTTGAACCTAATACAAGTTTTTGTGTATTCATTTGGGCCTAACTCGGGCGGGCAGCTGGCATAAAGCGCATACGTGGCAATGGGGCTCAGTGGCTTTTGGCAGAAAGATTTATTGTAACAGTGTTCCTCCATACTATTTCCTTTTCTGTTTCTATCTTTTTTAATCCTCCCCAATTGCTTTCTTTGGCTGCTTTAATTTTCTCATTCTATTAGTTCCTTTGTATCTAAACCAACAATATAACAGGATATAAAATGGATCAAATTTGATTCTAAATATTCTTTATAATGAATTATGACTTTTCATGACAGTGAATATGATTTTTTTAAGAATGCAAGGAGGTATGTCAGATCTCTCTAGATTATATAAAATAGAATACAGATTTCTATTGAAGATTATGTCTCAGTGCAAGCAACAGAAAAATGACAGAAATTAGGTTTAGAGTAGATACTGTTCTTGTTGTATAGTAGATACAAAGTCAGGGATTCTCATATTACTTCACTAGGTCAACCATGGTAGGGCCCAAATCAAGAGGATTGACTTGGCCTTTGAACTTAAGAGAAGTATTGTTGTAACTTCAAGCTGTCAAATAGTAAACATAGGAAAATATAATGATATTGACCAGAACATCAATTTAGATTTCTCTGAAAATTTCCCTTGATAGTCCATCGCAACAACCATTGCTTTGAGGCCAATTCTAGCTGTCTAGTAGATTGCGCTTTTAGTAGCTAAATTTGTGTTTCCAAATAGGCTTTTTTTTTCCTTAGAAGAGATAGTATTTAATATATAAATAAATATATTAAGTATTTTTTATAATGAATTATTCCCTCAATGTACTGGTTTGAAACCACAAACATTTATCATTTCAGGTTTGAAGCAACACTTACAATTTCATACTTGCTTCATTTTTATACTTGCTGACCAAAATCTTCCTATTTTTCCCACTTCCTAGTTCCTGTAATCATTTGCTCTTATTTTTACTTTCAATGAACTTGGATTTTATTTTCCATATAGAAGTGAGACCATGTATTTGTCTTTTATGTCTGTCTGGTTCAATCCATTTTAATATAAAGTCATTTAGATTATTTTGTATTATCATAGATGACAATATTTACCTCTTTGTTATAGCTAAATAATTATCCATTTTATTCCTCTGTGTCTATGTATTTGTTTCTCACTTATACCTCAGGGGATTCTCAGATTGTTTTCATGTCTGATGGCTTCATGAATAATGCTGCAATGAACATGGGTGACAGTTATCTTAAGATACTGTTTTTGTTTTCTTTGGCTATTAATATGTTAAGTGTGATTGCTTGATCAACCTGCCATCAGTTCTGTCATTTATGGCAATCCTTTGTTCTGTTTTCCCTAAAGGCACTAACTTTCATCCCCATTAATAATGTACCTACTACCCATTTGCTCTGTACCTCTGCCAATACCTTCCATATTTCATCCTTTTAAACATATATTTACTTCCTGATTTACTTGATTGCTAATGTCTATGCATGTTGCCTATGCCACAGTCTGCATATGGGGGTCAAATGAGAACTTTTGGGTATCTCTCTGCTATCATGTGTGTCCTGGGGCTTGAACTCAGGTTGTCAGGCTTGGCAAGTGCCTTTACCTTCTGGGTTACTTCACTGGGCCCAGCCTTCACCCTTCTTAGTTATATGGATCCTAAGGAAAGTAAGAAAGCACTTTATTGTTTTGACCCCAGTTTCTCTGATTAACAGCACTAAGTACTTGCGTATTTGTTTGACATTTTTGTCTTCTTTATGTTGGTGCTGTACCTTTGTCCATTTTTAAATTGGACGTTTGCTTTGTATATGGAGTTTCATGAGTTCTTCATATCTTATGCTTTACATGCATTTTCCCCACAGTTTGTTGTCAGTTACCTTTGGGGAACAAAATCTTTTACTTTGAGGTCACATTTTATTTTTTTTATGCTTGTTGCCTGTCCTTTGGTTGGATACCCAAAACCTCATTGTCTAGACCAATGGCCAGGCTATCCTTGAGTTTTGCAACTAGGATCCTTTTTTTTATCATTTATTATAGTCTTGAATAGTTTTAAACTTAATTTTCATATGTGGTATAAAACAAGAATCCAATTTTACCCTTGGTAGGCAGATGTACAATTTGTAAATACCTTTTAGAGGGACTTTACTTTCCTCATTGTGTATTCTCTGTACTTCGATCAAAGCAGCTCATCAGGTATGTGTAAATCTGTGTCTGAGCTCTTTGTGTTGTTCCATTGTTCTGTCTGCTGGTTTTTATGACAGTGTCATTCCTCTTGATGAGTAATATAGTTTGAAATCAGGAATGCAATGCTTCCAGCTTTGTTCTGATTTCTCAAAATTGCTTTGGCTAATCAAGTATTTTGTAGTTCTATACAAATCTTAACTCTCCTTTTGCATTTCTCTGTAAAATGGCATTGGAATTTTGATACAAATGCCATTGACCCTATAGATTACTTTGGGCAGAGAGCTTTGCAATTCATGACCACCTGGCACCTCCTCCTTTGTGTCTTCTAATACTTCTTTCACAAGTGTCTTACCATTGTCTATGGACAAAATTTTACCATTTTACATCCTTATTTAAACTTGCTTCTTTTTTTTCAGGGTGTCTGTGTATATATGCATGTGTGCATGAATTCAGACATGTATGCATTATGTTCATTCTTGTGCAGATACAAATGCAGATATGCATGCATGCATGTAGAGTTCAGAGCTCAACAGCAGGTGTCTTCTTCAATGGCTCTCCACCTCATTCTTTGAGATAGGGCCCCTCACCAAGCCTAGAGCTCACTGATTGTGCTAGGCTGATTGTCCAGCAAGCTCTGAATATCTGGTTATCATCTATGTACCTCCAGTTTTGGGGTTACATATGTGCACTGCTGAACCAGGCTTTCAGGTGATACTGGTGATCTAAACTGATTATCATTCTTATATGCAAGTATTTTACCTATCATCTCCACAGTTAACCAGTTAAACTTCCTACCGTGTATTTTTCTTTTTTGGTTTTTCAAGACAGGGTTTCTCTGTGTAGCTTTGGAACCTATCCTGGCACTCGCTCTGGAGACCAGGCTGGTCTCAAACTCACAGAGGTCCGCCTGCCTCTGCTTCCCAAGTGCTGGGATTAAAGGCGTGTGCCACCAACACCCGGCTGTATTGTTATTATATATAGTTGCTCTACCTCAGAAGTGTGAGAGTGGCCTGTTTGGGTAGTTTTGTCTCCAATTCTCGTGAGCTATAGTCATGATGCAAGAGCTCCATGTATTGGAAGATCAACACCCTTGGTGTCTTCCAGACTGTCCTAGGGTGTGTAGTCACATAACAGTAGACAAGAGAGTGCTCTACCGTAGAGTTTTAGTTAAGTTAATCTGGAGTTTTTATTGTAATATGTGACTAACTATTGTGATTTTTTTCACTAATGTGATTGCCTCAAATCTGAATAACTATAATGGACCTCATTGTGCAGTAAGTTTAGAATTAATTATGGTGCTATATTTAGTTTGTTACTAATGAAGTATCACAGAGTAGGTAGTTAAAACATGGAAAGTTACTTTCCCACCCGTATTAACTTGTTCCCCAATTATAATATGCTTATGGTGATATAGTTATACTTTTGTACAGATATCATAAAATTTCTTCAAGAAATAGTTTTAAATTTTACTTTATGTGCATGTGTGGATCCAGAAGATGGTGTTGGATTTTCTGTGACTGGATTTCTAAGTCACTTGATGTAGACACTGGGAATTGAACTTGGATCCTCTTTAACAGAATCAAATGCTCTTAACCAGTCAACTATCTATCTTCCTCTATATGTTTATTTTTGATTTTTGTGTTTGAGTGTTTATGTATATACATCATGTGTGTTGGTGCTGTTGAAGGCCAGGAGAAGATGTGTGATATCCTGGAACTCGAGCTGATGGTTGTGAATTGCCTGATGCCACAACTCCTAACAAGTGAGCCATATCTCCAGGCTCCCAACCTTAATGTCTTAATGTGTACTCATTAGGACCACCACACAAAAAGGACTATGTGCAATTACCTTTTCAAATAGATCTCTTGGTAGTAACTAATAGTATCTTAATAAACTGTAGGTGTTATCTTTATAACATGAATATATTTGATTGTTGGTATTGTGTTCCATTGCTATAGTTAAAATATAAGTTCATGCTACTCAGAGGACTGTCCTGTAAATACCTTGGAAATAGTGGTTAGTGTAAGGCTAAGGAAACAATGGCAGTTTTTCAGGAACCTCCCCTCAAAAATAGCTGTACTCTCTGGTCTTACTTATAAATGAGTTTTTCTCAACAGTGCTCTATACCCTTGTAGAAATTTTCCAGCAGGGCTATGATACTCCTTAATAGTCTGCTAGCAGCATCGGATCTCAGGATATGTGCTTTTTCATCACCATTTTCAAGGTCTAATTGTTTTCTATGTGTTTGGGCAAGAGAAGTAATGAGGAAGTAAGGCATTAGACACCATTAGACACCACTGAGCAAGGAACAGAGTTTTCTTAAGTTTGGCCAGGAGCTCGATTTCCAGTAAAGCTGTGCTTGTGGCTAAGTTCTTTCTGAAGGCCTCCTTCTTTGAGAGGACACATAAAGCATAAAGAAGTCTTCACAACTCTGATGATCTTCAAGGAAAAGGGAAGACTATGAATTGCAAGGTTAGCATCCCTTCTAGCGTGTACTGTTAAGAGTTCATTATCCTTAAAGTGTCAGTATTCTGCAAACAAGCACTCTGTGAGGTCACAGGAGAATGACATTCCAACTGGTGTTAATAGTACCTTACTGTATTTCTATAATCATCAGCTTCTCTGGATGATTGTACTCCAACATGCATTCGTGTAAACAAACACACACACACACACACACACACACACACACACAAGCAAACAAAACAAAACTTCCAAAGCTAAGACTTTGCACTACAGCCAATAGTAGTTCAAGAAATCATGGACTTTTGACTCTAGAGGGGAATATTTGGATACTTATCAGCAAAGAATTCATGATGTTACTAATTAATTTGCCAAATCATGTGTTTGTGAACTTGTTGCTGATGAAAAGGTTCAATACATGACCTTGAAGAACCAAGTATTTTCAGGATCACTCATTTGTCTCAGTGAAAGATTTTTTTTTTACTTTTATTAGGTTAAATATGAGCTTAGTTGGGATTTGGACCAAAGTCTGTATCTCTAAAGACTATGTATATAAACATAAAATGATCTTATTATTTTTTATTCCATAAACCTCTTCCATGTTGCTAGTGTTGATTACTAATGATTATATGTTTCTGTTAAGAAAAAACAAAACCTGGAGTCTAGGCATATAGGTTAATGTTGTAGCATATGTCTAGTCTGTGTGTAACTCTGAGTTTGATCCTTAACACTATTTTAAAAGGGGTGGGGGACAAAGAAACCTAAGGCTTACTTTGGAATTTTGAAGACATCTGTCTTCATTTCATCCTTTGAAAATTCTAAAAGCAAGCAAGAGATTGTGTTACCTCTGTGATCACATGGATAATTCCAATAGACAAATCATAGTCACAATGAGTCCCAGGAGTCCAGCCAGACTGGTAGCCTTGATGTTGGGCTCCTAGGACTTAACCACATGTATGTAAGAGAGAGGAAAGCTGTGTATTGCCACTGTTCCCTGCAGTGTCTTTTTAATTGAATAAGGAACAAGGGCTGTCCTCAAATCGGAATGGGTGCTTGGAATTTCTTCTTGAATTTGTGATCATGCTGAACCTGATAGAGCTTTCCTTAATGTTTGAGGATTTGCTTTGTTTTGTAGCAAGATTTTCTTGAAGCATGTATGTATTTTAATTTTCATATTTGAAACACTTACTGGCTGTTATTATAAGAGCTGATGATTCTGTGGTCTTTAAGGTTAAGATATCTTTATTCAGATATCAGTCAAATGCAAGCCAGAGTGTGCTAGAGGCAGAAAGGCAGCCAGGCCAGAGAGAAGGGGGTCCCCCTTAAAAACCCAATATGCACACCTGTGGCCAGCCCTTAGGAGGTGTGGTTACAGTGTCCCCCTACAATTCCCCTGTTAGTCTAAAAGAGGATTAAAACTTAATAGTGTAAAGTATCCAAAATTACCAATCATAAAAGTGAAATACAAGAAGATATAATAATCCGCTATTGCACATCCTAACCATGTCTATTTCAGCTAAACCCTAAAGTCATCTGAAAGAGGTATCCAAACCTGAACATCTCCTTCCAATCACAACCCTAAACAATAGTAAGTTATCCTCAACTAGGCTTATACTACCCTAATAGACAATAATGGGGGACGGGGGCATAGCATCCTCCAACTTACTTCCTGTTGAAATGGGATGGGGGTAGCCTCGTGGAGTCTTGTGGGAAGAAAATGTTAGTATGGTGAAAGTCTTGAATGGATTATATCCAGTCCATGTTAGATGGGATTTGCTTGATTGAAGATCTAGGTTGAAATCCTCAACTTGATTGAAGTCAGTACAGCTCTGCTCCAAGTGTCAGTTGAAACAGAGTAAGTTGGATCCAGTGCAGTTGAGGAGGTATGGCCCAGTTTCCTTCTGGAGCGTCCAAGGATTGCTGTCAGGTAGATCTTCATTGGCTGTGTGGGACTCAAACATAACTGCTAACAGAGAAATGTTTCCTTGTATATGTATGTATATATGCTGGAAAAGGCAATCGTGGAACAATAATGATTATGAGATGGTGTACACCTTGAAGGAAAGAGCCAAGAAAGACAAAGACAGTCCCCAAATTCTCTTATTCTGTTTTACACCAATTGGCTTCTTGATACAATACAAAAACTCTAAAGTTTAGTTAAACAACGTGCTTGGATTTTAGGGGAGGAAAGCCAGATCCAACTCTAAATCAAACATAGATTTACTTGAATAGGGACTAGAAAAATAAAGAGAAATAGAGTTTTTTGAGAGACAGCTATAAAGTTTACCAAATGGCACATTCCTTTTGTTTGATGGTTATAGCTTTCTTCTCTTCTTAAGCATCTACCCATGTAGTGTTCTTGGACTTCTGGAGATGAGTTCTCCTGTGAAGATAGAAGCAAAAAACTTCCCTTTCCTTTGTGAGGTTTCTATCCAGTTTATGAGATATACTTCAGTAAAATACCTGTTACTCATTCTTTTCGAGAGGTTTGTCTTTTTCAACTTGAATCTTTCAACTAGAATCAACTTTGATGGTATCCAAAGTTTTTCTTCTGTGGAAACAAATGCAAAACCCCTACCCCAATGTCTAGGCTTCCATACCGAGGTTAGTACATCTTTGAAGTATACTGGTTGATTCAGTTCAGCAGTTTTCTCCGTAGTCCACTCTCTTTCTGCAGCTGTTTGTCCTTTTTCATTGGCATTAAGAAAGTTTAATGTCAATAAAGCATTGTGCAACCTATGTTTGTGGAGTTTTAACTTACCAGCCTGTCTATGGAGCATTTCCTTAAGTGTTCTACTAGATCTCTCAACCACTGCTTGTCCTGTAGGATTGTGTGGTATATCAGTGCTGGCTACAGGTATGTCCCTACAGGCTGTAATACACCTAGTAGGATGTGAATATGCCTAGTGTTGGACTTGAAATTTTGCCAACTACACTTTTTTGTTTTGTTTTGTAGCCAGCAGCCTGTTGAGATGCAGCACATACCTCCATTTCCACAAGGAAGAGTGTCCAGGGCTCTTAGATTAGTTCTGCCTGCTTTTGAAATCCATATAAATAGATCCATATAGCTATAGCTATTTATATCTTAGTTCTTTGAGTCAATGTTATGTATTTGAGGTTCCATGTTTTGCCTATGGAAGTAGTTTCATTTTTAGTGCTATTCATATTCTGCTATGTGATTATACTAGTTCATTTTCCTGTTAGTAGACACTAGCAATTTCTAGCTTATAGAGAGTCTGTAAACATTCTTGTGCATACCTTTTGGCATAAACATGAATAAATTTTTGCTGAACATCTCCCTAGGTTTTAGATTATTAGGTATATCATAATATGCATATGTTTAACATTTTATCCAAAGTGTGAATATTAATTTGTATTCCAAGTGGCTGGTGGTGTCCTGAGATATTCAGAGTGATTGCTGAGTTACCAGGGATTTTTCTTGATTCACTGTGTTATTTTTAAAATACCCAATTGAGCAGACTTCAGCTATTGTATGGGCTGGTGCTCAGGGGCAAGAGACCCCATAAAGATGTCTGAGCACAGGGCTTGGCCTGTGATGTGGGTGAGAGTCTGCTTCTGTTTCATGTCTTGATATATTATGATGGCAGTCTCAACAGCTGTGAATTTATTTATTTATTTTTTTTTACTGCTTTCCTGGAAACTGACACAAGTCTGAAAGTTGCTGGATTCTTAGAGACCACACAAGTAAGAAGATGTATATTAAGTAACACAAATAGGAGCTTTGGTGGCGCCAGAGAACAAAGAAGAAAAATAGTTTATTAGGTAACTAGTGGACCCAGGCGTGAAATTCTGTAATATGCTGTTCAAACATAAAAGGCAAGGAAAAACTTGTTTGAAACCGTAGATGTGTCTGATGGCTAATGTAAGGAATGTGCCAGTTTTCACACTGATATACTCTATACCTAAAGCAGTTTCAGCTTTTATCAAGGTGGCCTCCAATTTCTTCACCAAAGAGAAGAAAATGGGTTATAAATATGATACCTTGCATTAACTCGAACCATTCACAAACCTATGTATATTGAAGAAAGTTGAGCTACAACCGCAAAGCAGTGGGGCCGAGGAAAGTTTCTGAAAATGGACTGAGTATCTACAAAGCTTGAGGTCTCATATGTGCCCCACTCCATCCTGCATTCTTTCCAGCTGTCTTCTCACCATCAGACCTGACTCCCACCCCCAAATGGCCCTACAAATTCTGAGTAACTTGTTCAAATTTCCAAAGTTTGCAAATGGAAGCCATTATCAAAGAAGGTTTATCTGAGGCCTCACTGCCTCCCATTACCAATGAGTCAGGCACAAAGTGAGGCACTTGGTGTTGACATTAAATAACAGGTACACCATAAAGATATTCCATTACAAATGTGCCTTAAATTTTTCTGATTGCAGTCTGTGGGGTAGAAGTACTGACTGCCACAATGTGTTTTCACCTCTGCTGCCTTAGAAAGGCAAGCCAAGGTTAAATCAACACCAATTTCATTGCCCAGCCCCGACCCCCTACTTCTACCCATCTCCATTTCTTCATGTGTATGTTTTAAACCACTCTCTCCCATTGAGTGGCCTTATCTGTAAAATGGATGCTCAAGTTGTTCAGAATTCTTGACCAAGACAAAGGCTCAGCCTAGATCAAGTGTGAGTTCACGAGGATCTCATCTATCAGGAGAAAGTATGGAGTTGATGACACTTTAGGTGTGAGTTTAGTGCAATCAGTTCTTTCCACGTACCGTAGAATCATATGAGAGCTCTTGGCACCTTGCTTCACAAGGTGAACTCAAAGTGACTTGGGGTGCACCTTTAAAATTTCCTCTCTTTGCATGGGCTTGAAAACTTAAAGTCAATAAAAACTGATTGTGTAGGTGTTTAATTCCTCCTAATATCCACCATTATACTTGAATGATGGTGTGGGAACAGTCCTTATAAGATCATGTAATCCAAGTGCTGTATCTAGTGATGGAATGTCAAGAAGTCAGAACTTAGGCTGGCAGGTGACTCAGCCGGGAAAAGCACCTGCCTTCCAAGCCCTCCGATGTGAATGTGGTTTCCAGCACCTACAGAGAGATGAAGGGGGGGCAGGGGGAGAACTGACTCCAAAATGCTGGCCTTCTGACCTACACATGTACACCATGACATGCACAAATAATACATGAAAATTGAAAGGATCCCAACCTAGCATGCCAGTCTAAGTCAAGAAGAGCCAGGATGAAATCTACCAATTCACCGTATTGGGTTTTGTTGTTGCTTATTCTGAAATTCATTTTTTTCTGTGAAATCATAACAAGAAAAATAACATTATCTTACTAAACAGGCTCTATTCCACTGCAAACCCCAATGCTTAAGAGTCAGCTTTGGTGTAGACAAGATTATGAGTGGGAGAAAAAAATTTCATCAGATGTGTTCTAGCAAGAATCATCATTAGATGTCTCCATTCCAAGCTCAGAGTATACATAGGGCAATCTGCTGCTCACAGTATGTCTATGTTAATTTGCTTATTTTTAAAAATTCCCAATTGTGGTTATCTAATCTGCTGTTCTCAATATTGGTTTCGTGTGTGTGTGTGTGTGTGTGTGTGTGTGTGTGTGTGTGTCCATCCTCAGGTTTTCCTTCTTATAACATTGTACCCTTTACCTTTCAAAACACTCACACAAAGATTGTACTGACCTTCACATAGCTACATATTCACATGCCAAGATCATACTTGTATTTTCCCTGACTGCTATACATAAGCCATGAAGGTGTCTTTGAACTTTCCCATCTGTACAGACCCTTCCCTCACCCTGGTACTTAAGACAAGCTGGCAACACAAGGTGATTAGTGACCTAGTAATAGCCCCACTGCTCTCTACTACTCAAAATGGAATTTAACTGGGAAATTCAAGTTGAAGTGTATAGTGGGAAATTACCAATATGGAGTCGTAGAAATATAAGGGTATTTAATAGGGAAAAGCCTTACTTACAGAGCAACCTAGCCAGCCGGCGTGGCAGCAGTCTGTCCAGCAAGTACCAAAGTGAAACTGAAAGAGAAAATGCAGTCCCATGCAAGTATCGCTCTGTCACCCTGACCACGCCCTCGCAAGCGTGGTCAGGCACACCTGTAGCCAGCCCCAAGTAGGCGTGGCTACAGCTTCCCCTACAGAAGTATATACTGTAATTCAATTTTCTTATTGTAGATTGTTATTGATAAGGATTTGATGAAAATAAAATCTGACTTTCTCAAATTCCCCTTAACACACTAAATATTTAGTAGGTCAGTGAATAATAGGATGGTGAAAACCCTTAATAATCATCACATTCTCTTTATTTGCTAGAAACTCACTATCTCCCCCAGATAGTCTACTTTAAATATTCATAACTTCAATAATCACAGTGACTATCTATGTGCTTCCTCTATTCTGCATTTACTCACATTGCTTTTATTGAAGTGCTTATGGTTCAGAAGTAGCACCAGCAGCCCGCAGTCTCATGGTGTTGTGTGTGGGCCAGGCCCTCCTAAGTAGCCAGTTGACTTCCTTCACCCCCAATTTAGCCCTGTAAAGTATTTGCTTTTATAGAAGGAAACCAAGGCTCAGAAGAGGCTAAGTCAGGGTTCTAATATTAAAGCTAAAAATCTAGTCAAATTAGAACTTGTTATCAAAAGTCCCCAACATTAAAGAGGACTTCAGAGAAGAGACACTGTTTTCCATTGAAACAGGCAGCCCTTTTTCTTTCTTCCCTCTTTGTCTGCAGAGAAAAATAATAAGAGGGAGTTAAAATGACCATGATTCATAGTGTAATTACCAGTGGATTAATAGCAATGAAGAGACTTAGGAGTACCCACAGCATCGTGAGGGTAGATTAGTCAGTCAAAATCTATTCAAATGCTGCTGATTTGACTATTTTCACAGAATCTAGAATGCAGAAACCCATTTCTGAGATAATGTCATTTTATCAATTCAAATACTAAAATGTTTAAAAAGTCATGCTTAAAGGAAATCATTCTAAAGTATCCTTAGGCACTTCTGTACATTCAGGCAGAAAAGTGAAGGGCATCATTTGAAAATACAGAGCTTCGTGCATTGCAGTCCTTCAGCATTTGTGTTCAGGTTTCTTCTCTCAATATTGTTTTCCCTAGTGTTTGGATCAGCTTGATTCTTCCTCTAATCATCTTCTTTTGGTGTATTGAAACCAAGACACCATACACTTCAGATTTGTAAACGGCGCCAAATTATAATTGGAATTGTTAATAATAAAATTATACATTGGTTATAGTGTTTGGGGACAACAGAAAAGTTCTATAACTTCAAAGTACTCATTTTTTAGAAGCTATATCGATCACTAAACATAAATTCCAGTGTTATATAAAATGATGGTAATAATATATATATATACATAAATGTATAATATTGATATAATATATATAAATTATATATAAATGTATTGTATATATTCAACAATAAAACACAAGAAAGAAATAAGTGAATAAGAAACAGCATGAGGTCTTCCTGCTAGCATTAGTGTATCTTGTCCTAAGTGGTGACATCTCCCCTACGTGCTTACAGTGATCTGAGTAGTATCTACTGCTGTAGAGGACACCTATATCCATGTCCTCCATCTGAGAGACTAATTGCAAACATCACAGGATCACCTCCCTCACAACAGTTTTTGATGACTTCCAATGGAGCTCTCCGTGAGGTGAGTGATTCAAACTGGCTTCTGTCTAGGCTCATTTTTCCTTTCCTTCCTTCACTTCCAGCACATGTTTTTCTCAAGATCATTCCTTCAGAATTTCCTGAGCTCCACTCTCAATCCCTAGAAAACTAGGTTTCCATGGCACTTTTTGCAAGCCATCAGGAATTCTGTTTAGGGGGAATTATGGTCCACTTTAAAAAACAGGATATGGTAACACATACTACAAGGAAGTCATGCTGCAAGGCAAACGAAGTTGTCCAGTTCAGAATGCTCATCTGTTCCCTAATCTGGGTAGGGTGGTGAGAGCCAGAGTAGTCAAGGAAGGCATCTTCCTCACTCCTATGTCCAATCAAGGGTAGTTTGCAAGAGTTTTTTTTTTTTTTTTCTTCTACCCAGTACAGCCATTGGAGTGTTGTATAATTCAACAGAACTATTCTGAATGTTTGTGTTTCTAATAATGCATAACTATTAAGGGGATCATATTATTTACTATTACTTCCGTAGTCCTCTTTTGATTTGTTTGTGCATCTTAGAAGTACAAGCTATGTAGAGTTTGTTCAAGTGTAGCCTTTCCCTTCGAATGTTGCATAGCTTCCAGTTTAAGAAATGTACATCCATCTCACTAAACGATGCTTTTGCTTCAATCTGCCAAAGGTATTTCTTATTCTGATGTGTGTATTATTATATCATCTTCGATGTCCATAATCTACTCTTAATAGCATTGCTTTCTCTATCTTTACACTGATCATGATTTTCAAAGAAAGTGTTAGAGCTTCATGGTGATAACACTGACTTGATGCATTCTCCCCTTCATCATGTAGTTCTATACATGCATTTTTACACATTGTCATCACCTATTCTAGCTGTCTTTGGTTGTGATTCTTTAAAAATAGATCCTGAGATTTTTTTTAAAGATTTGAGTTTAGATAGTTTATTAGGGAGCTGTTCCCAGAAACAGTTTTTTTTTTCCTTTCTTGGAACAGCTGTTCCTAGAAAAAGGAAATGAGGTAGAGAAGGAAAGGAAGTCAATTTTTAAGCAATTCACTAGAAATTTACAAACTCTGGCAACCAGAGTTTAATGTAGCTGGCCGCTGTGGTAGTACTCATAAAAGATGGACCTCAACCTTTAGCCCCCTCTTACAGTCTGAAACTGAAATATGCCCCAAAGGTTGATGAGGGGAATAGGGTTTGGAGATCATGAGGGTAGATCGGACTTCACTGGTAGATTAGTCCATGGATAAATTCATACCTGAATTGTTAAAGGTGTTTTAAAGAGAAGGAATTGGCACCTAGTTAAAGGGAGAAGGTTGCTAGGGGTACTCTGAAAGAGGGTATTTTGCCAATCTCTGGCCATTCTTTTTCTTTCCTTGTCTTGATCACTGTCTTAATTTCTTTTCCTGCTCCTGTAATGAAATACCATGACAGAAGTGCTTTAAGGAGGAAAGGGTTGCCTTGATCTTACAGTTCCAGGGAATAGTCTTCTGTGCTGGCAAAGGTTGGCAGCAGATCCTTGAGCAAATGCTTCCATTGTATCCACAGTGTGAAAGGGTATGTTGAATTCTAACACTCAGCTCACTCTCTACTTTTTAATGAGTCCAGGATCCCAGCCCATGAGATGGTGCTACTCACAGTCAAGGTCAGCTTTCTCACTTCAGTTAATCTATATAACTGCTCATAAATACACCCAGAGGTTCAGTATGGTGGTTTGAACAAGATATCCCATAAAATCTAAGACATTGTAATGCTTGGTCCCCAGTTAGTGACATTGGTGGTGGAGGCTTTGGAGGTATAACCTTGTTGGACAAAGCATCTCATTGAAGGCAGGGTTTGCAAGTTTAAAGACTTAGGCCATTTCAACTTCGATCTTCCTGCCTTTTGCTCTCAGTTAAGGATATGAGACCTCAGCTGGCTTCTCTGTCTCCCATGCCTACCATTTCCACACCATGAAAGACTCTTACCCTTTGAAGCAATAAGTCCAAATAAACCCTTTGTTCTATAAGTTGCCTTAGTCATGGAGTTTTATCACAGCAATTGAAAAGTAACACTGGTAGGCTCACTTAATCAGTGACACTGAATAATTAAGAGAAAACACATACAAAATCAGTCACATAGAATATCACAGGATACTTTCTTCCTCACTCCTATGTCCAATCAGTCAGCAGCATTTATTCAAGTTTCTTCCTTTTCTTTTCACATTTGCTGTCTCTGAAGTCATGTCTATCCACTTCTTGCCTCTTAGCATGTCCCAGCATTGTTGCCTGCTAGTTAATGATGTTGGATGTTAGGTGCCTTTGCTGGGATGTTTTACCACTCCCATATTCATGGTACTGTGCCTCTCCAAAGCCCCCTTCTCACACATCCCTCTCTGCTGTACATGACACTTAAATTAACCTCATTTCAGTACTTCTCATAATAGCCTTTTATTAAAGTTGTTTAAATAGGCATTTTTCTCTCTCACTAGACTGTGACCTCCAAAATGCCCGTATTGGTATTCAATAGCTAAGGAATCCACTGTAGTCCTTCACATAGAGTGGGCGTTTGCAAACGCTTGTTGAATTGAATTGAATAATTAAAATCCAAAGTAAGTTGGAAAAGGGTGCTGTCTGGAGGAGAGGCCAGATCTGGTTACCTGGATAGGAAAACATATACTTGGTTTTTCTAACAGCTTGCACTCAAGCTGTCGTTAAAATTAAAGGCCTTTATTATGTGCTTTCATTGTTGCTGAAATAATACTCCCTGTGCCTTAGAGCAGTAGATGTAACAGCCTCTCTTAGTTATAATTTTGTGACATCAGGCATCAAGCAGTTGGAAAATTGCATGTGCTAGTAATATAACTTTACATACAGTATATCATTACAAATGAGAACATGGGGCCTGGGGGCAGGGGATGTTCTCTGACATAGTTTTCTGAGAAGAAAGAAAGAAAATTCAACTACAATATTTTGCAAGAAGCATTTTCAACTTGGAAAAAAAAGAAAGAATACTTACATTTTAGTTGCCTCCTCAATTATATTTTCAATTCTACATGGCACTATACAAATATAAAAAATAAAATTTCTCTTTTTCTCTCCCCCTACTGTTTTTCATGTGCCCTTCCTCCACACACACATACATAGATGCACAAATCATACATGCGATGGTTGTTTTGACATTCCGAACCAATGACAACTATTTCTCTGAAGGCAAGGGGCTGGTCTGAGCTAATCATTCTGTTTGTAGCATCCAGCCAACCAATTCCGGTGTCTGCTCACTCTTTTCAAGTGAACATGGAAACCTCCACAGAGCAGAGTAATGCCTCTTTTGGCTGACCTGAATATAAATGCAGTCATATTTCAAGGTCCTCCTAAGACTTGAAGCCAAGGCAGAGGATGGTGGGTGCTATACAGGCAGTTCTCTTTGAAGTGTCTCTCCCACACAGTTCCCTGCTCCCCCACTTTGTAAAATGATAGAGGTATACTCTATCACTGGGCTATGGTGAAAGCTTCCTAAAACTGCAATTTAAACCAATATATGACCATTTGTATTTCTTATTGCAGTGTCTTTTGTGGTTGCCGTTCATTCTGATTATTATTATCATCTTGTTGAAAGAATGTCTCTCTTTGTGGCCCAGTCTGACCTCATTTCATGAGTTTCTTGCCTTCCCCTCCTGGGTAATGACATTTAAGTATAATACCAGGCTGCTGCCTATTGTCATCATCATCATCATCATCATCATCAAGAGTCAGACCATAACTCATATGAGTAACCCAGTGCTGTTAGGAACCTAGGCTCTTTTGCTATATTTGATAGTTAGTACCTGATTTCCATCTTCAATATGGAAGTAACTTCTGGACACTTCTGCATTCAAGGCAGACAGGAGGCTATGTTGAAAAGCTGTGGACCTCACAATATACCTTTAGCTGATCTGCATACTTTGAAGAGCTTTCCTGGCTGGCAACTGCATTCAAGGATTTTATCTTATGTGTGAGAAATGCCTTTGCTGTTTGGCTCCTTGCTAAGGAGTGTGTGTGTGTGTGTGTGTGTGTGTGTGTGTGTGTGTGTGTGTGTGTGTGTGTGTTTGGTATTGGTGGTAATAATGGGGTTTTGTTGTTATTAGTTGATAATTATTTTGTGGTATTGGCATTCAAGACCAGAGCTTTATATATGCTAGGCAGATGTTCAACTGTTGTCATAGGGTTCTTTTTCTTAAGTAAAGGAGATCACATTTTACTTTGTCAAAGAAAATGCACACAGTAATGCACACAGTACTGTTTCTGCTTGATGCTTATACAGTTGGGCACAAGAAGAATGAGTACAGCATGCTTTAAGTGACTCAAAACTCTCCATGTTCCCAAGACACTGTTTGCTTAACTCAGAGAAAATAACACGAAGAAAGCTGGCTATTTTCTGAAGCTATCTTGTCTTGAGACAGCTTGTGTTTTTCCAGCATCTGGACTAATAAACTTTGGCTATTTGTGTCAGACCAAGTCAAGACACCACACGTTATTTATTAACAAGACTCACACCCTTCTTAATGGCCTTGGTTATTTCTTCCCTAAGGGGGAGGTTGGCCTCAAGGATGCTGTCATTATTTTCTTTTTTTCTGGTTCAGAGTGTCTTTGTTCATGCTCACCTTCTAAGAGAAGCCAAGTAAAATCTATGTTTAAACTTTTAGGGATTCATTAGCAGAACAAGAAGACAAAAGAGACTTGTAACGTTTTTAGTGGAAGTAATGGGGAGCAGGAAATGAGATGTTGAACTTGCTGCTTATGTCTATGAAAGCTAGAGTACATCATGAGATGCAGGATGGCTCAGACCTCTGCCATCCTGCTTTAAAGGAGTATTCACAAGCTCTTGTGAAGACAATCAGTTTTTCTGCCATATTCTCAAGTAACATTTCTCCACTTCATTGTTGAATATGGTCGCTGAGTTCTGCGGTTTCCACTGTTTCTCTACCTGTTTTGAAAGCCTTAAAATACACATTTTACAAAAGAGGCAATGGGACCATGAAATAGCCCAGATAGGAGAAAGGGTAACTACAAGGGCCAGAGAAAAGCTGTGTCTGGAGGATTGACAGAATCAGAGGTACTTCCTAAGGAGGTAGGGAATGCAAGTTTGGGTTTCACTTGGATCATCTAGTCCTGTTCTCTAGCTATGCATTTCTGACCATCTCAGTTACCAAGCATATTTGATTTGTCATCTCTGATAAGCTATATTTGATATAGACTATTTGATTTAGAGTTAAATATTTAGAGTTTTAACCATCATTTTGATGCATCTTCATCTGATTTCTCTCAAATGTCTTTTATATTTTAGATGAGTAATTTTGCAAGCATTTATCATTGAATATATAGGAAAGAGTGAGAAAAATGTAAGCAAGCATTTATGCCACACTCTGATTTATCCTTAAAGGTAGGTGGAAAAAAACTTCTGTCATTGTTAAAGAGCCTGGAGCCTTTTTCTCTTCCAAGGGAAAGTGTGAAGTTGAGGGCTAGTTCATGAGGAGAGCTGTAACAGGAGGTAATTTGACAGGGCAAGTGAAATAAGGTTTACCAAGGAGGGTCTGCCTTGTCATCCTGTCCATGATCTTACCTGAAACAAAATCCTGGCTGCCCTCCAGCAGATTTTACTAGTAACTGATGCTGTCTATTGAGCAAGGACTATAGACATAATACCACATCCTGTATCCATTTTCACAATACAGAGGCCATGCTCCCCTGTCATGCAGCCTCCACTGGAACTTTGTATTCTTTCCTTAAGCATGGTTTGCAGATAGAGGAGAGGCAGCATTATCACTCTTTACCCTGCTTGGAAAGGATTTAGGTTGGTCTTTTGAAGACAATTGCCTTAAATGTTTCAGATCCTATTCTATGACATTCTTGAAAGCCACAAATAGAAGCACTCGGTGTGGAAAAATTATAGCAAGACTCCAAGATCTCTTTAATATATCTTGGCTTTGTTACCTACTTTATAAAATATTTACCTAAAGTGCTGTCTCAAAACATTTAGTCTAGCCTAATTTTTGTCAATTCAAGTCCACGAATCAGATACTATGTGTGTTCCAAATAGAGAAAATCATGAAAAATTAAAAAAAAATTTACTCATGTGGAAAGATACACCTTATATATTTGTTTTCATTGTCTTTTGTCAACTTGACACAGACCTAGAAATATATGCGATAAGGGAATCTTAATTTTAAAAAATGCTGCCATAAGGCTGGCCTTTAGGCAAGATTGTAGGGGAATTTTTTTGATTAATGATTAATGGAGGAGGGCCCAGACTACTGTGGGCAGTGCCACCCCTGAGCAGGTGGTCATGGGTTATACAAGAAAGAAGGCTTGTCAAGCCATGATGAACAAGTAGGAAAAAGCACTTTTCTGTAAATTCAGCTTTAGTTCATGCCTTGAATTCCTGTGGCAACTTTCCTCAGTGATGGAGTATGATTTGAGAGTTATAAAATAAAATAAACTCTTTCTTCCCCAAGTGTTTTATCACAGCAATAGAGACTCTAAGACAGTTAAGTATCAAAGTATTTATCTGCACAAATCAATATCAATAATCTTATCTCTTTTTATAAAAGATAAGTAGGTGATAATGGCAGGTGACCAGTTACAGTAGTTGTGACTTTCTGATTCACATAGTTACAATGATATTTGCAAAAGCATTTAGGATAAAGAGGCTTAGGATAAAGTACAAAGCAGTGCTTGTACAAGTTGTTTTTTTCTTGAAAAGGTTAAGATGAGAGTTGGTAGTGGTAGTACACACACCCTTAATAGCATGGGAAACATAGGCAGACAGGGCTCTGTTAGTTTGAGGCCAGCCTTGTCTACAAATCAAGTTCAGGCTGTCTAGGGATGCATAGTGAGAACTTGTCTCACAAAACAAAACAAAACAAAAAGAAAAAAACAAAAGCAAAACCCAAACTATTATTTATCAGAATGTTGATATATTGAGGTGCTTACTTTTTATATTATACTATATATTAAAATCACCTTTAAATCACTCCTAATTTTTAAAGGTATTCATACTGCATTGTCCTTTTTGTTGTTATTAAAGATTGGATTGTTTTTCAGATGGGATTTCACTCTGTAGCTCAGGCTGGTCTCAAAGTCATTGCAATCTTTCAGCTTTAGTCTTATGTGTGTTTGGACAATGACATAATCCACCATTCCTAGATAAATGTTCTATTTTAAAAATCATAAAAATTGTTTTAATTCATTCATGTTCTGAGATGCAGGTTTAGCCAGATGATCCAAAAGACTATGAGCATGTTCCCAGCAGTAGCTTTTGCAATGTGATTTTGCTTGTAGAAAAATTTCTCTGATCTTATTTGCCTTAATATATGCATGTGTATATTTTTCCTATGTTATACATACAAGGCCCATTTATGATAAAAATCAAATGAATACAACATTGTTGAATCTCTGCAATTCTAATACATTAGAAAAAATATTTCTTCTTAAGTACAATGCATTAAAAGATGGACCTAGGGCCTGGCATTTGTGGCACACACCTTTAATCCCAGCAGAGGCAGAGGCAGGCAGATCTCTGTGAGTTTGAGGCCAGCCTGGTCTCCAGTACAAGTGCCAGGATAGGCTCCAAAGCTACACAGAGAAACCCTGTCTTGAAAACAAAACAAAACAAAACAAAACAAAAAAAACAAAATAAAAAAGACGGACCTAGATATTCCTCAGTGTGTATAGCAACCTGGATCTGTATTAAGTCTGCATAGTGCTTGGTGGTTTAGAAAAGGCTTTTACAAGAACAGCATTGTTGGGAATTCATCATTCCAATTTTCCAGCTGACAAAACTAAGACTTGGGATATAATATAGGGATAAAAATATAGCTGTGAGAGTGAGGAAAAGACTAGTTATTATCTTTGGCTTTCCCTCTATATGTACTGTTTTCCCCCTCTGAATCATAGCTTATTCATGTGGAACATGAAGTAATTGACAAGCAATTGTAAGCTTGACAGTATTCTGACCTGATGAACTGGGGCATGAATCAAAGTCTGTGAACCACCTCTTTATTGCCACTGCACCTGATGCTACACCCAACCCTCTTAGCACCCATACATGCAGTATGTCCTTTACCAAATTAATTCATACATATGAATTTTGGACTAAAATTGAATAATAACAGCCTTTCAGAAAGCATACAGTAGAGCAGTTCCTTCTCACCCATATTCTTTCCTTAGGGATGCCTGATACCAGAGATGCTCTCTACCAGGGATCCTATAGAAACTTCACTTGGCTACCAAAAAAAAAAAAAAAACTGAATATGCATCCAACAAAGATGAGATCAGATATCTACATCAAGGAATATTTCAAGTCTTAACTCTACATGTCCTGATCCCAGTGCAAAATCACAAACACAAACAACCAGGACAGCATGAGTCCTCTAGGAAACACCAAATCTTTTTATAGTAGACCCTGAGAAAAGGCACTTAGCTGAGGTGTAAGAGAAAAATTTCAAAATAGCCAGTATGACTATGTTAAGGGCTACATTAGGGGCCTTAAAGGGGACTTAAATAATTGCCTTAATGAGTACTATAAAACACAAACATATTTTCAACAAATTATAGAAGAAAATGTCCTTAATCTAAAAAGAGAAAGATGCCAGTCAGGTACAAGAAGCATACCAACCAGAAAGAAACTCCAACCACACATAATAATAAAAACACTAAACATACTGAACAAAAATAAGATATTAAAAGCTGCATGGGAAAAAACCCAAGCCACATATAACTGCAGGACCATTAGAGTAACACCCAACTTTCCAATGAGAACTCTGAAAACAGAAGGGCTGGATAGACATTCTACAAGAACTGGAAGACCACAGATGATGCGAGACCATACTACTATACCCAACAGAACCATCAATCACAACAGACAGAGAAAGAAAACCATTGCAGAAAACATAAACAAATTCATGTGGATTATGTTTACCAATCCAGAAGACACTAGGAGGAAATTTTAAGTCTGAAGAGAAAGATAACTATAAGAGGACACAAGGAATTAATTGATCCCAGAGAATAAATCAAAAGGGGGGACCCACACCACAAAAACAAAATAACAGTAATCAATAAACACTGCTCACTAATAACTCTCTATATTAATTATCTCTGGACCCCAATAAAAACACACAGATTAACAGATTAGATTAGAAAACAGTACCCATCTTTCTGTTAAATACAAGAAACACACTTCACCTTCAAGGACAGACATCATCTTAGGTTAAAAGGTTAATGAAGGTATTCCAAGTAAACAGACACAGAATCAAGGAGTTATGGCTACTTTAATATGTGACAAAATAGACTTCATACCCAAGGTAATCAGAACAGAGAGGGAAAGATACTACATATACAATAAATGAAAAATTCACCAAGACTATATTGCAATTCTAAACATTTATGCTTAAAACACAGGGCATCCAAATTCTTAAAAGAAACACCACCACAGCTAAAACCACATATTCATCTCATTTCTGTCCTTCCAATAGAAACTTCATAGAAACAAAATCTGAACAGAGAAATGCTGGAGTTAAGTAACATAAATCAAATAAATGGACTTAACATATCTACAGAAGGTTCCACCCAAACACTAAAGAATATACTTTTTCTCAGAACCCAATGAACTTTCTTTAAAATTGACCACATATTAGGATACAAAACAAGTCTCAACAGATACTAAAATAATTTAAAAAATACTGCATCTTATCCAGCCACCATGAAAGGACTAAAGCTGGATACCATCAAAAATAAAAATAACACAAAGTATATGAACTCCTGGAACCTGAACAAACACTACTGTATGAAAACTGGGTTAAGACAGAAGTCAATAAGAAAACTAAAAAACTTTGAATAATTAAATAAAAGTGAAAACACAGCATACCCAAACATATGGAAAATGTAGGCAGTTCCAAGAGACAAGTTCAGAGCACCACGTGCCCGTAAAAACAAAAACATAAAAACACAAAAGAAGAAAACTGTAGAGCTCTGTTTTAGTTACTTAATGACAAGCCTGAAATCTCTGAAAGAAAAAAGGAGAGAAAGAAAGGGTATCCAGAAGGAGAATAGGAGAAGAAAAAAATGATATAAGAGCCAGCTAAAGCATGCTGAGGCATATATGCAAAGGAATTTACATTTTATTAGAGACACTTGCTTACCCATGCTCATTGCTGTGATGTTTGTAATAGATAGAAATTGGAAACAGCCTAGATGTCCATCTACTGATGAATTGATTGTGTAAATATAGTATACGTACACAATGGAATTGTGTTAAATGGAATTGTTAAAAATGAAATTTAAAGTTTATAAATGGATAGAGCTAGAAATAGTTGTCATGAGTGAGGTAATGTGGGCCTCCAAAGTTAAGTATTGCAAGGTTTCTCTTATAAGTTAACTTTTAAGCTTTTACTGTGTTTGCTTCAATCCAAATAATCACAGAAGTTTTGTACTTAACAAAGGACTAGAGGGAGGAGAGGATCTTTCAAAGGAGAGGAAATAAGATATATTGATTTTAAGAGGTAAAGATGAAACTAGAATAGTTAGATCAAATGGAGAGCAGGGCAAAGGAAGAAACATGATGAGAGACAACTAACACAATGACCTGTATAAAAGCAATGGGAACATACTACTCTAGACACTCCCTGAAAAAAATATAAATGGAATTTAGATGGAGTAACTATATATTGGGGTAGACAATACCCCCACTATATATCTCATCCTACCATGCAAAACCTCTGGTGCCAGTAATGAGTTACATCTTGTTGACTCTTTAGCCAAAACAATCATATAGACCCTGGCACCCTTCCATGCAAAGATCAGATACTGTTGCCAAGAGTATTTGTTGCTCTCTACAACCTCTGTTAGGCCCCATTGCTGAGGAGCCCACTTATTAACATTATCAAATAAAGAGAAATTGAGCTAGTGCCTATTGGAAGCTTCATCCCCACTGACTAGAGTTCTTGGAGCTAGAACATAAGTCAGTATCCTACCAGAAAAAAAAGTAGTTATCAATATTACCCATTTACAAACTTTGTGACCTTCAACAGATACGTGCCTGCAAGTTGTACTGGTATGATAATGGCACAATTGTTATGGAAGTAACCAGTTACTTTTTAAAATGTGTATTTAAGGCATACTCCAGAGTATGCCTTAAATGGGTAAGCCAACCCATACCTGACACTACAAAAGTTGCCAGGAACCTGAGACTGTATGGAACATGGGCCTAGAGGAAAACCAACTATTATTTATTATTCTTCTAAAGGAACATAGCAATCAAATGACTCTCTCATCATTTGGCCATCATCAGAGAAGCTTCTTCTTGCAGTAGATAGGAATTAACACAGAGATCCAGAACTGGACAATGCGCAGAGTGTGAGAAACTATAGAGCACAAAGTACAAAATGGCATGTCTTCCTCAAACCCTCCCTCCAAGACTGAGGGATCTATGTGGAAGATGGAGCAGAAAGACTGTAAGAAGCAGATGTGATGGATGACTTCAAGGAAAATAGTGTCTTCCAGACACAACAGGACTGATGCTCATATGAAATCGAAGAGACTATGACACTATGCAAAAAACATGTAAGGGTCAAATTAGGTAAAACCTTAGCACTGAGATGTGGAAGTGCATGAAATTTCACCCCTAACAAGATATTTGCCATAGATAACTTCTGAGAAAGGGAAATATGTTTTCCTCATTGTAATGCTGCTAGGTATATCAAAAATGCTATTGTCAAGCCCCATATCCATGAGTAGTGGGTCAACACAAACAGACTCCATTTGTTTTACTTTTTGGTGGGCTTTTAGTTTAGTTTCATTTCATTTGGGTATTTTTTGGTCTTATTAGTATTTTATTTGTTTTAGTTTTCATTTTTGATTGATTTGTTTTATATTTTTGAAGAGAGTGAGAAAGAACATAAAATTTAATGTATAGTGAGGTTTAGAGGATCTAGAAGGATTTGGGAAGAAAAATGATCAAAAATTATTGTTTGAAAATATTTTAATATAATATTAAGTTGTTTAATAGAATATTAAGTTTACCATTAAGTAGATTATATTTAAAATACAATTAAAGAAAAAAGAACACAGCATATAAATATAGTGGTGCACAGTATCACATTTACTTTGTAAATAAATCAAGTTAGAATATTCTCTTAATGATAACCATGTTTGTGATATTTTTATTGCTGTGTTAATATGTGGGATATAAATGTGTAGAGAGACATATGTTAACTTACAGTTCTAGGTGATGTATTCTGTCATGGTGGTAATGCTCGTACAGAGGCAAGCAGGGAATGGGAGAGAGAGCTCAGGGTAAGATATACCCCAAAGAGAACACTCTGAGTAATTTATTTCCTCCAACAAGGCCCTACCTTCCACAGTTATACCTCTTCCAAAAATATGAAAACTCAAGTCTATCAGTGGGTTGAATGAAACCACTCCTTAGGTCCAACCCTTAAGTTCTAATCTCTTCCTAAAACCTCATCAGCTGACAACCAAGACCCAATAAAATTGGAATATTTCATACTCAAATCATATCACACACTTGGATATCTAACATGGGGAGCTGTTTATTGTCACTGAATGATGATCACCCCATGTTTCTTTCATATCTAATTCAAAAGAATACTCACTCAGTATTAAATCACCTCGTGTTAGTTAATGAATGAAAAATTATTGGCTCTGATTTGGTGTGCAAAAATTGTGGCTGCACAGACATAGAAAATGATATTTTTCTCACATTAATTCTTTCTCCTGCTGGACCATAATAATCTACCCCTGTACCCTGCTAGGTTGTTTGTATTCTTGATGATTTAATTGCATTCATTATTTTGAGCTGAATGCTGGTTAGGAATACTCTTCAAAGATTAAAGCTGTTTATTTGGGTATGAGAAAAAAATTGATGATCTGCCAAAAATTTTCTTGTTCACCAGAGAAAGCTTTTCCATCAAAAGAATGAACCAGACACATAAGCAGATTTTTTCCTCCTCAAGGTATCACACCTCTGTGGAGTCACCAGAGCAGAACACCTGCACCTCAAAGCACTTTTATAGGTCCAGATGCAAACAGGACCTGGGATATTGAACACTAGTAACCCCATATCCCCAAGTTATACCAATACCCTAGGCTGACTGCTGTATTGGAAATCATTTGCTTCTTTGATTTCATTTGTTTTCTCTCTACAGCTCCATCCTATTCAGCAGATGGGCCTTTATTTATTATAATGGTAAACGTACTGAATTGTAGCTACAAAGCTTTGCTTCCCTTGGAGCAGAAATGTTCATTTTATTAGTAAATTTCCAACGTCATAGTGGTATCAAACAAACTTAGTTTGTTTTTGAAGAAAGTATTCTATTTGGCCATGCACTGGGCTAAAGTCATTTATAAATCATGTGATGTTTTTCTAGGTTTTAAGTGAGACATCAAGCAAACTTAGCCTGTAAAGATATAACGATTTTAGGCTTTTTGGGTTATAGGATCACTGTGACAACTATTCAGGTTTACCATTGCTGTTCCAAAGCTGTGATGTGCAAACACACCACCTCTGTAAGTACTAACTGAGAACCTGTTTATGTAATATGCCATTCTATCTTTCTTGTGGCAAGAGAAATAGAGATGAGAGCAGATTGGTATAAAGGAGAATGAGAACTATGAATTCCTGACTCTATGGGATAAAATTTTACTTAGTAGTGTAATAGCAGTGTGATCTTGAGACTGCCTACCATCATATTTTTATAGGTGTGTGTGTGAGAGAGAGAGAGAGGGGGGGAGTAGAAATAATAACTAGGTGTTGCATTATTGTGTAAATTTTGAGCTAAATATTTGACAATCTTCACATAATACTACTAAAAGCATGGTGACAGTTGGTAATGGCTCTCAGAATCACTGTGCTTACATTAATAACATCCCAACATTATATTAGTAAACAACATACCCAGACCAAAAAGAATAGTTTGAATTAATTCATTAAATATACAAATGCTTAATTCTGTTCCCCACAGAGTATTTTCTGGTCATTTCTCCTTTACCATAGGTCACTTGCCTACCTTGTTCTATATCATCCTATCCAATCAGAAAGCAGAATTCTTTCATAGTTGCTTCACTTTTGAGGCTAGCCGATCTATATAGAAAATTTCAGGCCAGCCAAGGCCATAGACAGTGAAATAAAAAAAAAAGAAAGTCAGTTGTGAACTGCTAGAAGTTCTAAATATGGAGGGAAAAGCTTGAGAAGTGAGGTTTATCAAATATTAGAATGACAGAGAAATAGAGAAAAGACTCTAGAAACAGGCTTAGATCACCAGCGGCTGATGTTAATAACTCATAGGCTGCAACTGGTGCTTTCAAAGGTGTGTCCTCAAGATGCAGCATGACATACCTTGGAAATACCCCAAGCTGAGAAATAGAAGCTGAAGCTGGGGCTCCTGTGGCAGAAGGCAGCTGTGGCCAGCTCCACATTGATAGTGAGGGTGAATTCAGGAGAAAAGTCTCAATTTCATTTCTTCCTCCCACTGACAATTTAATTTTGGTTTCCTTATTGGCAGAACATACCAAGAAGCCAGCTGTTAAGATGTAGCATCACAACTCAGCTCTAGAATCATACAGCAAGGTGTAAAAGGGTGGACCTGGTTCTGAGAAAAGTCTAAGCATGCAGATGGCACACATCCTGGTGTGTGTGGGGGGGTATGACACTGAACTATTAAGAAAATGCTATAAAGAAAAAGAAAAGTTGTTATAAGTTTTAGTTGGTTTTAGCACGTAGCAATGTGGTTTTCAGGAAACGTATTTGAGAAGCAAAGAAATGAGTGGTCGTGTGACATATATTTTGAGCAGAAACCAGCAAAGTCAAAATTCTTTAGCAAGGACTTTTAAGGTTTGCCCCATTTTAAAAATAATCTTCATAGAAGAAACAATAACTATTGAACACCAAAGAGAGAAAATGATTTATTTTGAAAGTGCAGGAAGTCTCAGACTAGAAGAACCATCTACAGTACAGTAAGCAATTGGCCTTTTATTTTAAAAAGGACAAAAAGGAACCGAAAGTGGTTTCAAATATAGGAGTCCTTTAAACAAGTTCATAGTTTAAAAGTCACTCACTCTGGTGACCAGGTATTAGATCCTAAATTAGAGTTGAACAGAGCAATTACTAAAAGAAATCCTACATGTAGGCCATGGTGATGATGATGGTTTGAAGTAATGCTTTGCAATAAAGCCTGAACCAGCTCTCTGATGATTTAGGTATGAAGGTTGGTCAGAGAGTGGAGTAGGAAGAGGAATAGAGAAATGTTCCCCATGGATAAATCACTATGTGGATATGGTATAATTATGAATCTGACAAAAGCAAATAGAAGAACACTTGGAAGATAAAAAAGTGAAGCTACTTTTATACCCTGGGATGTTTAAAACAGCTAGAAGATACTCAAGTGATTAGGTATCAGACAGATAGTCAGTTATCTAAGTGGTAACAGAAGGGAAGGAAGTTGCTACAAATTAATTTATTTCTATTAGTCTTTTAAAAATCATCAGATGGGGGTATAAAGCCATATCCATGGAAGGATTCACTTAAGGAGATTCTATGCTTTGAAGAAAGAGAAACTGCAACATCTAGAAGACTGCTGTAGTGGGATGAGCAACTAACTCACTAGGAGACTGGAAGAAAAGCAGAGTGCAGCCTTCTGAAGCTTGAAGAAGAGAGTTTGAATGAATAAAGAAACTATCTTATAGGAAGCAGGTGGCTTGGAGTGAAATCCAAGTGGCTGGGTAAATAGAAGTGTGTCCACTGGATATGGGCACATAGGGTTTACTCTGACCTTGACATGAACAGTTTCTTGTATCAGCAAGTTCTATGATTGCGTAGCCATTCTGGATTCTATGAGCCGTAGGTAGTTGATAGGAAAGAATAGTCATGACCACAGTTTCTGTACAGATGAGAGGAAACTGGCTGCTGACTTACCATATTTTCTGTTAGGGGATAATATTTGATATAAGTGGCTCTGAAAGGTTTTCTGCCTCCTCTGTGATTGGAATCTATAACTGGAAATTGATCCAGCATGATAACAAGAATGCTGCCTGCCTATTTAATCTTTTTCTCTGTAGGGCACTCATTGAACACTAAGGCCAGGAATCCTTTTAGTGTAGTTGGGATGGGGGAAATCAGAGTAGCCAGGGTACGAAGAGCAGGCAGTGTTTTATCAGACTAGGCAGAATATTTTTTTTGGAATATTAGAGTAATTTTTTATTTCATCTGTATAATATGTCAATAAAATATTTAGAACTGAGGAGTTCAGTTAAATTTGCTTATATTCATGGATACACTGAAATCAGTGGATGTAAAGAAGCACTTCCATTTTGGAAACCAAATGGTTTGCTACTGTTTTAGTTGGTAAGAGTAGAGCTTCTTTTTGTCTGAAGTTTGCTCTGCTCCCACCCCACCTGTGGCTGTGGGTACTGCTGTTCCTCTATACACTACCAAGCTGAATTATAAGTGTGGAGTATGCATTTCATATATTTATCATGATCCATGATAGATGCTGAATGTATCCTTAATGTATGCCATTAATAAAAAGTATGACTTTCTAAAGTTTATTTCCTTTAAATTCAGCTTGAAAATTTGTGAAAGATTGCCAGTATCAGTAAGCTCTCCATTGCTGTAATACAGTTTCTGGTATTAACAATATTGAAGCAAGGACAGTTCATGCACAGCATGACATTGTCAAGAGCATGTGTTGGAAGAGGCTGCTAACCTCCTGGCCATTAGGTAACAGGGAAAGAGGAAGGGCTAGAATCCCATTTCCTTCAGGGACTCCTTGAGACTTAACTTCTTATAGCTAGATTACCATGTAGACACGCTTGACCTAAATTTTCCCTTAGCTACTTTAGAGTCTAGCTGTCTAGAAAAGCTCATGACTTTGCTCTAGTGAGCCTCTCCCTCTCCTTTCATTCCTTGCAATGGTACCATTGAGGAAATCAACCCAAAAGTCTTGATCCCTCACACGTTGTTCTACCATGACCAATCTGTTACTGCTGTTCATTCAGTTTTACCTCCTGTCCCTATTTATCTGCAGCCCAGACTACCTTCAGCCCCCACTTGGTCTGTTAGCCTTCTAAATAGCTTTTATAATTTTGTTCAGTTCATTCTCTAGACGAGAGACAGAATGTTATTTTCAAATTAAAAATCTAAGCCCAGCATTCCTGGTGAATACTTTTTGCTGACCAACCATTGTTACTGAAATATTGACCAAAATCTTTGAACTAGTTCACAAATATCTAAGTCTGGTCCCAGCACCTCTTTTCCTGACTCAGCCTTTAGAACTCTGTTTCCTTTCTAAGGCACACTGGCCTTTCAATGTTTCTTTCTCTCCTTCCTTCCTTCCTTCCTTCCTTCCTTCCTTCCTTCCTTCCTTCCTTCCTTCCTTCCTCTCTCTCTCTCTCTCTCTCTCTCTCTCTCTCTCTCTCTCTCTCTCTCTCTCTCTCTCTCTCTCTCATTCTTTTTAGAAAGTGTTAATCCATTTAGACCTCAGAACTTTCATTTGTATTTATTCAAGTTGGTCATGTCCTTCTTCTCCCTTCTCACCTAGTTAATCTTTGTTTGATTCCTAACTCATGTAGCCACAGGTTCAATCTTATCCCTATATAGCTTTATCTGTCATTTCTTGGCAGTAAACATAGCTATAGATGTTTTCCCATATTCTGTGGTGAGATAAAGGATGTCTGATTGTTTATGTCTCCAACTACAGGCTATAACTTGCATGAGGACATGCAATGGTCCTACTCTTGTTCACCTGATATTCCCAGCAATTATTGCCAATAGTAGAAGAGTGCCTTGGGTAATTGGTGATGGATGAGTGAGTAAGTGATCTTAAAAGAACTATGGGCTGCTTTAAGTCATCATAACCTATTGGATAATCAGGGCCGACTTTTTATGTAAAGGTTGTATTAAAGGTTATCATACTTTAAGATTTAGATGGATTAAGTTGATTTTCTATCAGGTTTATAGAATGGCATGCAATTAATAATGTCAGACTGTGGTATTCTGAAAAAAAATTTCAGATGCTTCACAATATTTCTTGTTACTGTTAAAAATCATGGCTTTTAGCATTATCAGTTTGCAAAACTCACTCATGAACCTTATTCTACTTGTTTAAAATACACTGAATCTAAAATACACTTGTAACTTGAATGTCAGCTACATATTTGAGGCAAACTCAACTCTCCTATAAAAGCATGAATGGGAATCTGGCTGTTTTCCCTTGTGTACTTAGCATTGAATTTTCCTACAATTACTCAATTAAGATTTTTCATAACAGTTTTGCTGTCCAATTCTAATTTAAGCAGGTGATTGTTTTCCCATTTATAGCTAAAAATCTCTGCTAGTTAAGTGTTTATCATTCTTATCATGTGGATGTTTAGCAGTTTCTGAATTTTTTAAAATTGAAACTCTTTTTCATTTTTAAAATTATTTTTAATTACTCATTTTTACATATCCATCCCCCATTAACTTTTTATTAATTTATTTTGATATGGTCTTGTGTAGCTCAGGTTTGCTTGAAACTTTCTATGTAGCAAGGGTGGCCTTGAAGTAATCTGATCCTCCTGTCTCCTACTTCTAAACATTTGGAGCAAAGTTGAACCTGAATGCTTGCATTAATTCAGTAGCAGCCAGTACTCATATTTCATTGGCACTTGCTCCATTATGAGCTCACAATAAACATTAATCACACTAATCCAAGTGTAATTTATAATTTAGAAAGTAAACTGATTTGAGTTTCTGTCTGATAAATACTCTCATTTCTTGTAAAAATTGTTTGTCTTAGTTTGATTCATGGTCATAGCCACACAAATGAGAATAGATAACTATGAAACCTTCTGCTTTGACAGTTTAGAAATAATGCCACATTTGTAAAATGGCTGTTGAATCTCCAAGTTAATTTTTAATTGTGATAAGAATTAATTAAATATGCTAAGAAATGCTATAATTTTCATTAATCATAAAAAATGTGTTTATTGGGCCAGATTTTCTCAAGTAGAATGTATTAACAGTGAAATATAAAGGCTATTTATGTTTTGTATATTCAAGTGTGTCAATTTGTTGCATATAACATATTTTGGTATGTTCTTTAATAGAATACTTTCTTTTTTAGAAATTTACCTAAAAGAAATCATTGCAGAGGGCACCCTTGTACGACTGTGGACAAAGTAACAAAAACATAGTAATTTAATATTATTTGAACCTGTAAAGATATTTCATTTGTATAAATATGCTTCTGATGAGAGTTTGACTTTGAAAAAATTGTGGCTTTTTCATGTATCTCAAATCAACTTGACGAAGCTCTTGCTTATTAACATTTTAATTTAGGGAGTCCCAGCATAATCTTAATATTAAAATAAGAAAAAAAATGATAGTGATTTTGATTGTCACTGTGACCCTGTTAAGCAGCAGCTAAAGCATACCAATTGGGTACTTTATGCAAATTATTATGTGTTTTCTTTTAGGAAATTGCTTGAAATTATGTTACAAATTTTTTCCACTCAACTTTAATCTCAGCATGGAAGATGCTGAGGGCTGCATTGACAAGGAACATGTCACCCTCACTGTGAAGTAGTGTCACCTCTTTACATGTAGGCAAAGCCACACATGGTAGCACCTGTGGTGTGCCTGAAGTAAGTTTAGAGTAATACTTTAAATGTTTTTTTTCTGTGTGTGTATGTGTGTGTGTGTGTGTGTGTGTGTGTCTATAGCCCATAGGGCAGCTGGCCTCTTGGTAGGGTTGTAGATAGCAGCATGTAACGCCAGGACACTTTTCTAGATAGTTGCAGAGCCCTCCCTACCTGGGTTAGAATCTCACTTGGAGCCCTGTTTGTTGATATAGTAGTTTGCAACAAAAAGCCATTAACTTATGGGGTCAAGAGGTTAATGGAAAAAATGCTCTCATCTTCCTATTATCTCACGTCATTTTCCTCAGAGCTGAGGAGAGAGAACACTCTTCTCCCCCAATTTTCTCTTGGCAGTTTTAAAAAAAAATGGTGACTTTGTGTTTCTGTGACTAAATAAAAGATTAAATGCCGGTATAGAAAGCTTTAGAACTGCAGTTGTTCAGGATGACAGTTCGGGCAAGTGTTCCATCAAGGGCACCTTTGCTGAGGTCACTGAATGGCATCTGGTAACAAGAGCCAGAGGAAGGCGCCTGGGAGATTCCTCCTCCATGTCTTAAGGTTTGTCTTTCCTTTTTGTTTTATAAGAAAATGCAATGAATTTTCAAAAATCTTTATAGGAGAGAATCAAAATTCCCTGCCTCTGCTAATGGCAAAAAATTTAAATAAATAAAATAACAAATTCTCTCTATGAGACAATATATTCAAATCAGTGCTCCCACAATTCCAGGTATTCCAGAGATATATAAAAAGTATAAAGAGCAACCCTTGTGATAAAGAAATTCATATTAAACTTGTACTGGTGATTTTTCATGAATTCATAGATGAATTATTTTGCTTGATTTTACCAGCTAATTTTTTTTTTTATTTTGAAAACAATACAGCACCCAGTCTAAAGTCCGAACATGGTGTATCTGTTGAGCTTACATCCTATAGTACAAATTAAGAGTTTATGGTAGGTCTTCTTTTCATATAGTGATTCCATTGGGAAATTATTCTCAGAATTAAATCCATTAGAATTTTCTTTAGATTAAATAAATTAAGCCCCAAGATATAAATTGTGTTGCTGAGTATTTTGGTCATCTGTATAATTTCACTTGAAAGTTAATCCAGCCATTGGTCCAGTTTTCACCTGAGATGCCTTGAACTGTAGAGTCACATCTTACTTACTCTTGTAGAGCTCTGTCTACATCAGTTATTCTGGTTTAAGTTGATGCAACTTGGGTGGTTGTTTTGAATAATTAAATGTGCCATAATAGTCAACACTGGTAGACACATGTTCATAGTCCTCTGGTTCACTCATGATTCAGCTTGACAACATGTGTGAGCTTTCTCTTGAATTAATGTTTACACAAAGGAAACTTATCACATAATTTTCTAATTCCATTGAAACTAGTCTTTCCCTTTAAAGTTATTGCAAAAATTAAGCTGGTGGAAACCTTTTCTATGAGTCATAATTATTTAATCTCTATGTCCATGCAAGTCAGCCACTGCTGTTGATAAACTATGATATGTACCTCACCCGCATTAACAAATGCTGAGATGATACCACAGTACATAGATGGGCTGATGCCTATAGAAACTACTGGTTGTCTGCCATGTAACCTAAGCCTTGGTCCTTTGAATTCCTGAACCTTAGCATGTGTAGGCCAACTTTCCTCTCTAAAGTTTATGGTGATCACATTATAGACATTTTATATTGATTTGCACATACTCATACAAATTTCACTTTCCCTGGAAATATTAAAAAATGCTCATTGTTTAATCTTTGTCTTACATATTCTTACACCAGGGATTTTTCATACAGTGTAATAGTTACAGTTGTATGCATTGACTACCAAGTATCTTTTTAAAGTATCTCCTTTGGAAAATCTAAGCATAATTGCCAATGACCAATACTATAATCAGTCTGGGAGAACATTACTGTAAGATGTCTACTAGTATAATATCATTATAATAATTCAATCTTATACTATGGAAACAGAAAGGAAACCTCAGGAACTGATATGCAGACATTTCATTAACACAGCATCATTGTGCTTTCTCTTGATGGCTTCCCCTCCTGTTTCTCTAAGATTTTTGTTTTTGTTTTAAACTTGGGACTTTCCAGAACATGAAATCTTTGTGACTTCTCTCTTAAATTTCACCTTCCAGGCTCCAGTGGATCTTTATCACTGGTCTCGAAGTATCGTATGCAATTAAGTGCCAGGAACATCAGAGACAGAGGAGAATTATATATGCCTCTATGAAATCACCATATCTTCCAGTGCTTAGCAAGGGCATCTCACCAACCATGGTCTTGGGCACACTGAACTTAATGGCATTTTGTAGCTTTTATGGCTCTAATTCACTACTGGGAGACTCTGAGTTAAAAACTGGGACAGAAAGACTTGTATATGTTTTTTTTTTATTCTTCTAGCTATCTTCATGGTAATAGAGTTTCCTACTCATAATTAACACTTTCATTAATGGGACAATTAAAGATCCTGGGGCACCTGTAGCTGCTGTTAAACCTTCGCTTCTGCTATGTAATTAAAGAAGGAATTCAGAGACAAGCAAATATGTCATTACAACCATCAGTTTCCCTAGCACATGCCATCAATATGTGGACTAGTTCAATTAGCTCATCATGCCCTATTGTGCCTTTCGGTTTCTAGTCACAGTTACTACATACTCTGGGAATTCATATAACTATAAAGTTTGACAAAAGTTTTTGGAATGAGGATACATGCTGTATACATACACCTCTAATAAAGGAATGAAGTGATAGAGTTGTATCTTCTGACATTCTTATAAAATTGACAGATGGATATCTCTGTTTTTCTGTGCCTGTCTCTATATTAGTTTCTTTGTCTCTTCTCTTGCTGAAACATAGCTTTCAGGACATCTAAAGAAATACCTGACTTGTAAGTGGAGCGATGACTTCACAGTTATGAGCACTGGCTGTGCTTGTAGAGGACCTGAGTTCAATCCCAGAACTAAGGGATATGACACTCTTTCTTGGGCTTCATGGGCACCAAGTCTGCAAGTGGCAGCCAGATTTACATGTAGGCAAGACAATCATGCATACTACTTAATGAATTAATACAAAATAAAATAAGCAAGCAACCAAGAGGTAAATGGTTTTAACAGTTTATTAGTATATGCACAAACTTATTTGGGTTAGAATTTCTAAATTTCTTTATTGAGTCTTTGGGAGTTTCATATCATGCACCCCAATTCTGTTCATCTCCTGGTTCCCCATCCTCTCCCTCATCCCTGCTGTACCCCCCATGAAAGAAAAAATAATATTGATATGAAAACTGTTTTGGTTGTTAGCCAAGCCTTTAACGGCTGAGCCATCTCTCCAGGCCTATATGAAAACTTTTTTAACCAGTAGTGTTTAATTATTTAACTAGCCATCTCTTACCAGTTGTTTTATATCAGTGGATACTGCTATGATAGGCAGAGCTAAATTCTACATATGATCAGTATCGTGTGGGGTTCACTGTTTCCCACTACAGTGATGTTCCCCTATCACCTCTGTACAATTTCAGTTAAAACAAAATAGCACCTCCAACAGAAATCAAGTGCAGTCTCCTCCCCTGTAAGCTGTAATTGAGGTTATGGCTCAGCACATTGCCTGTGGCAAAATCTATTACCAAGAAATGGAGACCATGATTTGAAGCTGGCTGCAGTGTAAGCAAAATGAATTAATTATTAGCGAGGCAGAATTGAAGGAAAATACAGGGCTTCCTAGAGTGAAATACATTAATACTCGGGAAAACAGGACACAGGAAGGAACCCATTGAAGAATCTGACACCCTGCTGGCCTTTTGAAATTTCCCATGATTCATAGCACTCAGCATTTGTGAAGATATATATGTGAAGATATATATGTTCTTCCACATGTCAAAAGTTTGTAAACATTTAAAAATTCTTATGTTAAATGTGCAAACATTTATTGGTAGTTATCAAATTAAAAGTCTTCACAGCAGAAAACCATGCAGACTATTTATATTTCTTGCCTGTATCAGTGTTTCTACTTGGAATTCAAAGTATTATATTATGACTGTGGTTTTCAGTTCAATTCAACCAGTCTTTGGTACCATAGCAGTTTAAAGTACATAAACAAAAAAAATAAGGAATTATGATGAGGAGATGGAGAGCAGTTCAATCTTTTAATTTTTTTCAACTTTACAGAGGAGAAGTTGCACGGTGTATAAGGTATAGATACAGATATAAAAATACAAAAAGAGATGTAGTTACATGTCTGATACAAGCAACTCATAGATAGATTCTTCTGTTTGGACAATCACATGTTCCTTTTCTTTATCACTTTGTGTTTCTGTTTTTAACTTAAGAGAGTTTTATCCTGTTTTATAATGCCCCAACTCTTAGTATAAATCACATTATAATTATTCAATCTATTAGAATAGATAGTGATAGAATTGCCCTTTTTGTTGACACGTTTACCCACTTATAATAAACAAAGCCACTTGAATATTCATATATTTAACTATTCACTTATTCAGATAAAACAGAACAAAGTTATGTGTTAATTTCAATAAAAACAAGAATGTTTATGCAGACTGCTCTACATAGCAAGTTTCATGTCAGTATAAATAAATAGGAAACAAAAAAACAGTTGTAAAGAGAAAACAACCAAGAGATACTGTGAAGTGTAGCTGTTATAGTTAGTTATGGTCCAAACTGAATCTTGCTTCCTGAGAGGATCTTAAGATAGAAATGACCTGAAAATGACAGTCACTCATGCAGAATGGTGATCTGTGTTCGAATTTACTCCCTTTTATCCTCATGTGCTCCTGTGGAGAGAAGAGAAACAAATGTGTTTTCCTGATGTCACACAGGACTCAGCAAAATACTTTGGACACCATAGACATGGGAGTTCCAGTCTACATTTCCAGCAGTCAGTTTTCTAGCAGACAATGAAGTATCCTATAATTCAGTTCAGTTCTGACACTGCCCTGGAGTTTGAGTCAGACCTCCTAGATGACAGCTAAATCCTGTAAAGTTGTCCTCTATTGCCCTCTTCAGAAGCTAGACACAAGTCCAGGTTGTGATCTATAATTCCTGTCAACCCATAGCAAATTGAGGTTTCCTACAGCCTCCTCCTGAGGTTTGCTCAATTTGCTAGAGTGCCTAATTGAACTCAGAGAAACATGTTACTTGACAGCCAAATGAGAGAGATACATGCTGAAGGCATTCAGAAAGGTGAGTGGAACCCCTTGAGCTCTGTGGCTTTGCCACCCCTCCAGGAATCTGCTGAGCACTCTGGAAGCTTGTGTGATTATTGTCTTTCTCTCTTTCTGGTGATTGTATTGTATAGCACTATTGCTTGAATCGTTATCCATTGGTGATCCAAACAAGTGTGACTTCTAGCTCCAGAGGCTGGGCAGGGGGGAGGTAGTGAGGATGAAGGCTTGCAAATTTTTAATCATGATTCTTTCTTTCTGGAGACCAGTTATTCTACTGGGGGCCTCCAACCATCAGTCATTTCATTGGCAAACAAAGGACATCCCTGGGATTTCAAGGAACTTAAGAGTTGTATGCCAGGGGACAGATGGAAAACAAATATATTATTTCCTATAAATGGACAGTATCATACATCCCCTAACCTCAGCAGCTTTGAAGCTCCTCTTTGGTAGATGAATTTTGAACACCAGGCACAAGAGGCTGAAAGATGATCTCACGAGAGTGTGAGCACAGACAGAAGACATTCATCCCAGGTCACTGCACTGTTGCAGCTTCAGTTACATGCTGGTAACCTCACCTTCAACCTTGGAGTTTGGATATTTCAAATTTTAATTCTCTGGTGGTATCCAGAAAGCAAGAACAAAACAAGTAACATGCTTCTAGCTTTTAGTAGTCTGGTAATGATACATGTTTGCAGTTTGTTTTGGGTGGTATACACCTAGGGAAATCAGTTATGAAAAATTATTAACAGATATTTTATCATCGTAATGCAACATTCCACTAGCCAATGGATTCACGAATAATAATCATGTTGGTAAATACTAAAAGTTTTGCAATAAGACATGTAAATAATACTCTCAGCAGAGAGAAATAGAACCCTGAGATATACTTAAAAATATGAAATCACTGTATTCCAAGAAGAAAATATATTACTGTGATAATGATTCATCCAGAAAACAACATGGATACATATGTTCCAGATACATGGCTGTTTTCTGCGACAACAAAGATGACTAAACTATTATTGTCCTTGTACCTAAAATACAGATTAAAGGTAATATACAATTAGGAAAATAATTGCAGAACATGACAACAAAGGCAGAAAATGTTGGTGAGAGAGCACAGACTAGGGAGTCATTACCCTCTAGTCCTTGGAAAATCATAGAGCTGAGCAGTAGACATCAGATGGATTGATGGATGGGTGGATTGATTGATGGTTGCATGGATGAATGGATAGATGAGTGTAAGTATCATAGAAGCTTGGACAATGCTGCATTAAATACCATTTTCTGAGACTATGTCTTGGGATTTCTCAAAGAAAGTGAGTGGTCATAACACTCTGGTTAGTGTTCTGTGTTGAACACTGTAGTATGAATGGAGTAGTCAGAACATTGTGGTTCTGGGGCAAGCAGGAAAACTACAGGTCCTATGATGTACCCCAAATAACTGAGTAATTTTTAAAAACTACAAGTTACAAGTTGTTATTTCCCAAAAGCCATAATTTACTGGGAGTAAACCATGAGGCTTGAGCTCTACTGATATTATATTTCAAGTTACAAAGTAGGATGCACTTTATAAAGTGAGTCTAAGGCAAATCTTTTAGAGTGAAAAAAAAATTCTTAAAATCTTATGTGTATGCATTTTATTTAGGGTTTTGCTCATCTATTTTTACAAGTAGGCTTCATTTCATTAGTTTCCATTGATGAAGTTTTAACCTACCTAATTTTTTCATTTAATTATTTTATTGACTTATTTATAACATATTATTGAATACTAGCTATATGCTAGAAAACTAAGATTTTTTAATTTGAACTAGAAACAAAATTGTTTTACATGACAATCACAGTTTTCTTCTCCCTCCTGTCCTCCCCTGCCAACCCCCCAACTAAAACCCTACCTTTCACATATCCTTTCTTCTCTTATTCCCCTGACTCAACCTTTCTGCTCCCTCATGAGCTCTGCATCCTTCATCTTCTTCCCTTCTCATTCTTGTAGCTCCCTCTCCCTCTTCCTGTGCTCTCCATTTGCTCAGGGGATCTTGACCCTTTCCCCTTCTCCAGGGGACCAAGTATGTCTCTCTAAGGGTCCTCCTTCTATACTAACTTCTCTGGCAGTGTGGATTGTAAACTGGTAATAATTTACTCTAGGTCTAAAATCTGCATATGAGTGAGTACATATCATGTTTATCTTTTTGTGATTGGGTTACCTCTCTCAGAATGGTTTCTTCGAGTTCCATCCATTTTCCTACAAATTTCAAGATTCCCTTGTTTTTTTCTGCTGAGTAGTAATCCATTGTGTAATTGTACCACATTTTCTCGTTCCATTCTCCAGTTGAGGGGCATCTAGGCTGCTTCCAGTTTCTGGCTATTACAAATAATGCTGCTATGAACATCGTTGAACACATGTCCTTGTTGTATGAATGTGCTTCTTTTGGGTGTACCCCTAAGAGTGGAATTTCTGGACCTTGTGGTAGGCTGATTCCCATTTTCTTGAGGAGTCGCCATACTGATTTCCAAAGTGGCTGTACAAGTTGGCACTCCCACCAGCAGTGGAGGTGTGTTCCCCTTTCTCCACATCCTCTCCAGCATAAAATGTCATTGATGTTTTTGATTTTGGCCATTCTGACAGGAGTAAGATGGTATCTCAGAGTTGTTTTGATTTGCGTTTCCCTGATGGCTAAGGATGTTGAACACTTTCTTAGGTGTCTTTCAGCCATTTTAGATTCCTCTATTGAGAATTGTCTATTTAGTTCTATACCCCACTTTTTAATTGGATTGTTTGGGTTTTGGAGACTAGCTTCTTGAATTCTTTGTATATTTTTGAAATTACCCCTCTTTCAGATGTGGGATTGGTGAATATTTTTTTCTAGTCTGTGGGCTGCTATTTTGTCTTGCTGACTGTGTCCTTTGCCTTACAGAAGTTTCTCAGTTTCATGAGGTCCCATTTATTGTTGATCTTCGTGTCTGTGCTACTGGTATAATGTTCAGGAAGCAGTCTCCTATACCAATTAATTCAAGGGTATTTCCCACTTTGACTTCTAATAGGGTTAGTGTGGCTGGGTTTATGTTGAGGTCTTTGATCCATTTTGACATAAGTTTTGTGCATGGTGATAGGCTTGGGTCTATCTGTAGTCTTCTACATGTCTGCATCCAGTTATGCCAGGACCATTTGTCAAAGATGTTCTCTTTGTTCCATCTTATAATTTTGGATTGTTTGTCAAAAATCAGGTGTTCATAGGTGTGTGGGGTAATATCAGGGTTTTCAACTCTATTCCACTGGTCTACCTGTGTACTTTTGTGCCAATACCAAGCTGTCTTCAGGACTATAGCTCTGTAATAGAGCTTGAAATCTGGGATGGTAATGCCTCCAGAAGTTCCTTTATTGTACAGGGTTGTTTTGGCTATCCTGGGTCTTTTGTTTGTCCTTATAACATTGAGAATTGTTATTTCAAGGTCTGTGAAGAATTGTATTGGGATTTTGATGGGGGTTGCATTGAATCTGTAGATTGCTCTTGGCAAAATTGCCATTTTTACCATGTTGATCCTACCTATCCAAGAGCATGGGAGATCTTTCCATTTTCGGGTATCTTCTTTAATTTCTTTCTTTAGAGAGTCAAATTCTTATAGTATAGGTCTTTCACTTTTTTGGTTAGTGTTACTCCAAGGTATTTTATGTTGTTTGTGGCAATTGTAAAGGGTGATGTTTCTCTGGTTTCCTTCTCCACCAATGTGTCATTGGTATATAGTAGGGCTACAGATTTTTTTTTTTGAGTTTATCTAGTATCCTGCCACTTTGCTGAAGGTGTTTATCAGCTCTAGGAGTTCCCTGGTAGAGTTTTTCCAGTCACTTATGTAAACTATCATATCATCAGCAAATAGTGAGAGTTTGAATTCTTCCTTTCTGATTTTATTCCCTTGATCTCCTTTTGTTGTCTTAGTGCTCTAGCTAAAACTTCAAGGACAATATTGAAGAGGTATGGAGAGAGTGGACAGCCTTGTCTTGTCCCTGATTTTATAAGAATTGCGTTGAGTTTCTCTCCATTTAATTTGATATTGGCTGTTGGCTTGCTGTATATTGCTTTTATTATGTTGAGATATGTTCCTGTTATCCATGATTTCTCCAAAACCTTTATCATGAAGGGGTGTTGGATTTTGTCAAAGGCTTTTTCGGCATCTAGTGAGATGATCATGTGGTTTATTTTCCTCGGTCTGTTTATATGGTGGATTACATTGATGGATTTTTCATATGTTGAACCATCCTTGCATCCCTGGAATGAAGTCTACTTGATCATGGTGGATGATTTCTCTAATGTGTTCTTGGATTCAATTTGCCAGTATTTTATTGATCATTTTTGCATCAATGTTCATGAGGGATATTGGTCTGTAGTTCTCTTTCTTAGTTGTGTCTTTGTGTGGCTTGGGTATCAAGGTTATTGAAGCCTCAAAAAGAATTTGGCAATGACCCTTCTGCTTCTATTGTGTGGAATACTTTGAGGACAATTGGTATTAGCTGTACTTTGAGTTTCTGGTAGAATTCTGCACTGAAGCCATCTGGCCCTGAGCTTTTTTGGTTGGGAGACTTCTGATGACTGCTTCAATTTCATTAGGGGTTATAGATAGAACTATTTGTTCCTTGAAATCACTTTTGGGAGTGTGTATGCATGCACTTGTGTGTAGTTTTCCTTGGACACTTGAGTCCCCTTTATTAGCAATACAAACCTAGTGTTGGTATGTCTGTTTTAGAATGTATAGTCAGTTTTTTTTAATTTATTGATAAATACCAGTTAATTGTTCTTTGAATAAGGCTCCTTCCCTGATATGATATAGTATTCAGTCACAAGTCAAATATTGGTAACACTAAAAATACCCACTGTAACAGTGTTTACTGGGCATTTATTAGGTGGCAAATGATGCTGTCAACTATTGACATCATTTTACTTAACACTTACTAATTGTTCACGGTATGAAAGTGTTCAATTTTTCCTTAAAACTTCACATTTTCACATTCTCCAACTGATTCTTATGCTTAAAGTGGGTCATTCAGCTTCAGCTTTCCCTCTCAAATATCTTGAGTCTCCTTAAGCTACTTAGGTTCCTTTAGAAGGTAGGTTTTCTGCAGTTCCCACATCAAAAAGTGTTGAGAAGAACATGGAATGAAGGATACACCATCTCCTTTACTCTTCCTTCAGCACCTTGGCAGTGGAAGGACAGGAAGACATGATGATAGCCTCCTGGGATAAAAAGGATGAAAGGAAGCCCATCAGAAGTGAAAAAAAGAATGAGGTGAGGAGTTAAGAGAGAGAAGAGGTACATCTGCTGTCTTGTGTTCCTAGAGATGGACACAGAAGTCCTTAGTTCCTGACAGTCTTTATCTCTTCAATTTCTGAACATCTACATGCTATATTTTTGATTTCATATTGACAGAAGTGTCATTTAAGAACTCAATAATTGATAATATTTTAGAAACATAGTGATTGATCCATTATAAGGCAAAAGGTTTCATCCATAAACACTCCGGCACTGGAGAAGTCAGGCCACAGAAAACCCTTAGAGAAACTATCTCTGTTGGTGGAAAATACCTGTTTGTATCTGCCTAAATACATACAGAGATAAGTAAGGTATTTCTTTGACTCTTAAAACAGTAGAGGCACCTGCATAATATTATATGTGTATGATTTAAACTGTGCTTTTAAAGACACATTTCAATGTTCCCTTTTGCCTAGCACAGATGTTCATAAAAGGTTATGATTCAGCAAGGAGAGTTATGAAGCATCTTTCATTATTGACCAAGTTCAGGTAAAATTGCTGTGCAGATTGGGTAATGGATCGAAATTAGATGAGGTGCCAGCCTTAAAGCTATCATTGTATTTTATCTTCTGATGGATTACAATCGCACTTTAGTTATATAAAATGATAAAGAGTGAATAATTGAATAGTGAAAAGATACACCACTTATATGGACCATGAAGAAACTTACTTACCTAAATGAAAATTTTGTTGGCTGCTTTAAACATCTATTCCAGCATTCTAGACAAGCATAGCTAAATGCCTATCAAAGAGCAAGGCAAATTTTCAATCTTATTAAAAAACAACTTGAATATTCACAAATCTTTTAATTTTAAATTTTCTATTTACAGTTTTTCCTTTCATCTTTTGTTTTGAAGGCTTGATGTGGGAGTGCTAATTAATGTTAGGATTGTTAACTGATGTATTTGTTGCTAAGCAAACAGAACTGTCAAATTACTTTATTTTGAAACTGTACCTTGTGTGTACATACGTGGCTGTGTTTATGTATATATGCATTTGTGCATGCTGTGTGTGTGTGTGTGTGTGTGTGTGTGTGTGTGTGTGTGTGTGTGTGTTTGTGTGTGTGTACATGTAATGGTACATTTGAAATCATGCTTGAAGAAATATTTCCTGGCAGGTAGCCAGCACTGCTATTTTAACATACTGCCATGACCAACTAACTTTGTTGTTTCTTCAAAGCTTACTTTTCTAGTGGCTCACCCATGTCTAATGTTAGAATTGTGCATATAAAAAATGTGTCTGCCATGTTGCCTTTTAACAATGAGAAGATGTCATTTAGGAAGTACACATGGAAGTTTCTAGATATTTAAGTTACCATTGTATGTTTTTTGCTCATAGGCAGATCTTCTTTGGGTTGTCTTAGCCAGACTATGTGTTACTTTTGGAATTCTTCATCCTTTTTTTTGTATTTCTAGTTGTTTGGATTTGTGTTTCTTCAATAGTCTCTGTGTCAAGAATTCCCTTGTAATTTAGGGAGTGAATTTAGAAAATACTGATGTGGGCATTTGAAAGGAGATGGAAGAGGAGTAGCAATTGAAAGCAAAGTAGGAATGGTTTAAAACTAAGATTGGGATTTCACCCTCTCCAAGGATGATGGAGGAAGGATGTTTACACACATATTCCATACCATTGGTCCAGGGCCATCAGGTTTGAATCATATATGCTTTCCCTGACACATAGAACTTGCCTTGCCAAAGGACTGGAGTCTTTCTGGGCTCAGAGAAAACTTGAAGCAGAGAAAAGGCTTTCAATTGGATCTTAGCTGGCACAAAATAGAGCACATCAGCTGGGTGCCCCCCAGTGGGGGTGGGGGAAGGAACAACAGAGGCAGCCATCAAACCTCTGTGCTGTGTCCTCCCAGAAAGTTATTTGTATTTTATCTCCATCTATGGAGAAAGAGAAGGGTCATTTCTTAACTTTATATCCTTTTTCATTAGTTTACATGTTTAATGATCCCTCTCTGTTAGAGAATAGTATTAGAGGCATGGAAGCAGATACCAGGGAAGAAAATAATACATTACTCTCCTTGAGAACTCCACAAGCAGGGCACAGGACCAAAGAGTTGCTACAATTCTGTAAAGTGTACAAAAGGTTGACTCATTTACTTTGTCTCTGAAAGTATATGGATTCCACATAGCATCCTCCTTTACCCTCTGCAGTGGTTGTGACCCCTTTGTCTTTCATTCAGTTTTCAGTCTCTATTTCTCTCCTTTGGTGATGAGTGCTCCAAGAGGAAGAGGTAACTAACTATATGTCACTCTTCTATTCTGGTTATTTTGTCAGAGTCAGTGTCCTCTGACTGGAATATTCAGATGACTGTTGAAGATTTTGACATGGGAGGGCTCTAAGAATGAGAAGGTAGGGACCCCACAATACAGAATTGAAGTTTTATGAAAGATGCCCACTAGTGTTTGCCATGCATATCTTTTGAGGAAGCACATATGAAAAAGTAATAATTAGATACTACTTATGCAAATGTACTTATTAACCCAGAATTAGAGATACAATAATATTAATGTGAATGCAAGTGCAAAGTTATGCAAAATAATACTGCTCTTTAATATTTTCATTACCCTTCCTTGACTTTCCTAAAGGGGATGATAGCCAGTTACTATTTGGCTGAATACCTGTTAGATGTTGCCAAACATATCTTGTTTCTGAAAGCCTGACAACTGTTCTGCAAGGCAGATTTTCATTTTCATTTTACATTAACAAAACTAAAGAATAGAGGTTAATTAACTTGTCTGAATATCAAAATTCAGTCATGATTTAAACTGAGGCATGGCTACAGAACAATAAAAAAGACAAAGTACCATATGAAAGAGTCCAATGTGGTAGGTCTGTAGAATCCACCATAGGCCAGGCACTTGGTGAAGCACTCTGCCTGCCACTGTGAGCATACTGGCAAATTCCTGCTTTCTGAGAGCTTTGCCTGTGACAGAGAGGGCACCTAAGCTAGGAAAGAAAGCAGGGCATAGCAGGTGATAAATGCCTGATGGCAATGTCAGGTGCTAAGAAAGCCTAAAACTACATGGCTTCATTGACTTTAGGATTTTAGGATGGCTTTTTGAGGAAGGGTATTTTATTTATAAGTTGAAAGATGACTATGTTAAAGGTAATCTGGAGGAGAGGGGCAGAGAAAAGTGCTCTAGGCATACTCAAGGACCCACTACCCTCATTTCAAAAATGCAAGAGTGTTGAATTCTGAAGGGAGTTGAATTCTAAAGGGAGAATGGACATGAAATTGGAGAGCTGGAGGCCCTTGGAGCCATGGTGATGAGTTGATGCTATTTCCGTTGTGAAGTTATAGAAAACCCATGGAATGGAGGAGTTGGCATGATGATATGTATTCCCTCTCAGTCTAGGGTGTGGCAGACAGAGGGAAGAGGAATGCATTCAAGTAGGAAGAAGATTCATGGACAATTGCATTGGAAGAAGAAGTGGGTGTCTAGGAAAGATTTAGGGAACTTGGGAAAAAATGAAATGCGTTTCCAGTGAAGGAGGGAGAAAGTTATCACAGTGCTTGAGATTTTTGTAAAAGTATTTCTGAGAGTTTTAAGGAAGCTGGCTGTCCATATGAAAGCTGTGACTATCTGCTGGCCAAAGAGCTAGGTAACCTCACCCTTGAATTCTCAAAGGGACACAGGAGGGGTTGGTGGGATCAGGAATAATTTTTGTCCTGTTTTCTTAAATTTTTAAATCTTTGCATGTATCATGTAAAATGATATTTTCATAGAAAATACTGGGGCATTTCCAAAGAGCACAAATTGTAACCACTTAAACAGAAGACAATTTCCTCACCAGTGAACCTTCCTGGAATGCCTTAGGTTAATATCCCATCCATGTAACAGGACTCCAAGCTTGGTGGGTTCTGGTGTTTATTTTAATCTTGTATTGTCATTAGCAAGTTTGCTACATGAGTTCCCCTTGGGTATGCTGTGGAAATGGCTTTCTATTGCTTTCCCTTTGTGTCTTTCTATTTTAAGGATTTAGGGTATTATGCCTGAGTGAATTGGTTCACAGGGATTTTACTTACTCACTATATGCTGCTGTGCTTTTGTTCTCCATCTGGCTAAGCCACATACCCCATGAATAGCATGTTCACATAGTTCACGTGATGCTGGGGTACTAAGGTGCCAGTGTTTCATTCTGCCCAGGCAGTGTGTGGTACATGGAAAGTCACTGGAACTATAAACTCTAATTTCTCAATCAAGAATAGTTAGGAAACCATAGTTCTGCATTTTCATTAACACAGACCTCCGCGTGCCAGCTCAGCTTACTACCTGCTAAGCCTCCTAGGTCTTTTAGAGAATGTGCATTGGCAGTTTTCCAGTCTCACGAAGGCTCATAAATAACTGCCTTTCATATGAAATGTATTTGGTTTGGCATATTGACACTAGAATACATTATTCTTTTAGCAGTTGAACAAATTAAAATGAAATGACGGTTCTGTCTTTTTTAGTGTAATAAAATGAGCATAATTGGGTTACCATTTTATCTGGCAGTCAGGAATTAGATAGTGTGCCCAGTTGCACTAGGAGAAATTTACAAATTTCCTATTCCTGTTGTTATGCTGATGTTCCTAGGTATCAACAATTAGGAGAGAGAACAACCAAGCAAGATGATTATATAACCATAATACCCAAGTCCCATCTCCATGACAGTCTTATGTATTTGATCTTGGATGCAGCCTGGGCACCTGGATTTTGTTGCTGCTGTTGTTTAATTTTTTTCCTTAAACTCAAGGCCATTCCCATATGAGCCAAAATTGGGAGCCAGTGTTGCCCACATGTGTGTCATTGAAAAGTCTCCTCTAGTGACATTTTTGCTATATGTCCTTATTTCTCTCCATTTCTTGTTCTCTAAGTGTGGTTCACAACTTGGTATGGATACAGGCTATCAGAATAATGAAATAATTAAACATGAAAAAGATTGGGAAGGGGATGATTCAATGGCTTTGCTTTATACTTGGTATGACCAGACAAAACCTCAATGATGCTTAGGATGACAATCTACTACATCAGATTATCTACAAGCTGCTCTGGCATTTTCCAGCTTGCCCCAGCACACTGGTCAGTTAATCTGTAAAATAGTGAAGAGTAATGATTGTCTCATTGTGCAGGTTTCAATAGTTTACATTTAACTGGGAGTATATTTGTTTCATTTTATACTATGAAATGGATTTTAATCCTTGATTTCATATTCCCTTACAATTCATCAGCCCATAGCACATGTACCTGATACCACCCAACTTTGTATATAACTAAAAGAACAAGCTGAATGGAGGAAGTCTATTCTGGCAGCATGAGCACAGTAGAAGTCTTAGATGTCCATTTCCTGACCAGATCTTTTGAAACAGGAGTTCTTGTAAACTTGATGAATATTGGTTGAAGTATACGGGTATTTAGGTTATTTTAAATCATTGTGTGTACTCCTGAAACTTTAGTAAATCAGGGCAGCATCTTAACCATTGAGAACCAATGAGACATCTTTCACTTAAAGTAAGTCATTCTTTAAAAAAAAGTAACACCTCTGACAATATCATTGAGCTTCAATAAGATATCTCTAATTAAAACTATAAATGTCTGGGCCTGTAACCCCAGCTAACACCTGGGAGGCAGAGGCTAGAGGTAGAATCTCAAGGTAGAATACAGTTAAGACTAGAGAAAAAGTTTACATTTAGATTTTTCTTTTTCTTCCTTCCTTCCTGCCTTCCTTCCTTCCTTCCTTCCTTTTTTTTTTTTTTTGCCAACATGCTTCATGGGAAAACCTTGTGTAGAAAAATAGAACCAAACAAAATACTGGAAAAACACATGGATTGGGCAGAATAGCGAAATGAACTCACTCAAAACAATCTCATTTATAAGTAATTCTTAAACATGATACTCATTTAAAATGAATTTGTATCTACATGATGATTTTAAACATGGTAGGTTCGATTTATTTTTATTATACTCTCTGAACCAACAAGCCATCATCCACAAAAGGCCCTTCCTCTCTCTTTCAGCAACTGACTCTGTCCACTCTTTGCTGATCTTGTGACAGATCTTGTGACAGTAGTAGGAGCTGAGCTGTGACTTAACATCTGAAGCCCACATTGATATTGAAAAGAAATGTTAGGAAAGCAGGTGATCTTTGGCTAAACGGTCATGGCATTTTGTAGGAAATATTTGAGATTTTGGTGTAAATCGAGCATTTTTAAAACAATGAATAACATCACCAAAGTTTTCCACTGAAAAGTAAGGAACACCCTGTTAGGGAGCTTTTGGTGGTTCTGACCACTGATGCATGTGCACACACTATTGTATTCATCTCCCACCCACCGTAGTGGCGCTGTCAATTAATCCCAAGTTGAGTTTCACTGTGTGTTCACCCTATAGAGAGTGATTCTATGTCTTTTAATGACTTCAACTTGTGTTGTCATCCATTCCACTTGAACAGATTTTCTCAGTTTATAATCTGGAAAGTATAACTTTAGTCTTTTAAAGCTGTACTTTCTCTGAGTCTGTTTGCATGGGTCAGCCCAATTGATGAAAAAATGCACAGGGAGAGACAGCTGCTCTGTCCCTGGCCATGACAGCAGTTGGCTATGTGCTGCTGGTGTCACTGCTGTATAGTTATCTGTTAATACTCAGAACAAACAGAAACAAAAGTAATGGACTCTTGCTGATTCCAGGCTGCATTAGTTTTCCCATAGCAAGCTTCTCGCCATTGATGAGAAGCATTGTGTTTTCCCATCTGGCACTGTTTGAGAATAAAGTCAAACAATTTTCTTTTTTTCCATCACACATAGTGGTGTTTACTTTACCTATATTTGCTAGGATTAAATTTATCTGCAAATGATAAGAAGCCTAAAAAAACAAGGTAAAACTTAGCATTTTATCCTCCTGCAAAATTGTTGACAGACATGAGGAGGCAAGAGCTTGGTACAGGGGCTCACTTGTCATCAGGAATATTAGCTATGGATACTGAGTACATGCTTTGGTTTTTAAGTCATTTCATGATCCAAGGTAGTTGGGGATCACAGGTACCCTAATAAAAACAAACTAGCAAAGGAAAGTGGGAATCCTAATATGTTGTATTTCTTTATAAATCCCCGTGTCCCTTTTTCTTAGGTCTTCAGATCTAACTTTCTTTACATGGGTTGAGGAATGCTTAGAATTCTAGAATTGAAAATGGGTGTATTACCATCCCAAATATTTAGGGGTTTTATCTGGTTTTGTGCTAAGAAACAGGAAGTAAGTGAGTAATGGTATAGGATATATTAAATTTTTAAAATTGCACTATTGTGAGGCAGGGGCAGGTTGAAAGTATAAGCATATACATTCAAGTTGTTCTTTTTTTCATTTTTTATTTGAATTAGAAACAAGATTGTTTTACATGTCAATCCAAGTTTCCTCTCTCTCCTCTCCTCTCCTACCACTCCCCAACTAAAACCCTACCTATCACATACCCTTTCTGGTCCCCAGGGAGGGTGAGGCCTTCCAAAGGGGTCTTCAGAGTCTGTCATATCCTTTGGGATAGGGCCTAGGCCCATGTCCAAGGGTCTTGGCTCAGGAAGTATCCCTCTATGTGGAATGGGCTCCCAAAGTCCACACCTATGCTAGGGATAAGTACTGATCTACTATAGGAGGCCCCATAGATTTCCGAGGTCTCTTCACTGAAACCCACAGTCCTGGGGTCTGGATCAGTCTCATGCTGATGGTTTCCCAGCTATCAGACTGAGGACCAAGAGCTCCCCGATGTTCAGGTCAGCTGTTTCTGTGGGTTTCACCAGCCTGGTCTGGGCACCTTTGCTCATCATTCCTCCTTCTCTGCAACTGATTGCAGTTCAGTTCAGTGATTAGTTGTGGGTGTCTGCTTCTACTTCCACCAGCTGCTGGATGAAGGCTATAGGATGGCATATAAGTCAGTCATCAATCTCATTATCAGGGGAGGGCATTTAAGGTAGCTTCTCCTCTGTTGCTTAGATTGTTAGTTGGTGTCATCTTTGTAGATCTCCAGACATTTCCCTAGTGCCTGATTTCTCTTTAAACCTAAAATGTCTCCCTCTATTATGGTATCTCTTTTCTTGTTTTCTTCTATTCTTCACCAACTCAACCTTTCTGCTCCCTCATGTCCTCCTCACCCCTCATCTACCCTTCTCATTCTCTTGCTCCCTCCCCCCATGCTTTCAATTTGCTCAGGAGATCTTGTCCTTTTCCCCTTCTCCAGGGGACCATGTATGTCTCTCTTAGGGTCTTCCTTGTGTTACTAGCTTCTCTTGCAGCGATTGTAGGCTTGTAAACCTTTACTCTATGTCTAAAATCCACATATGAGTGAGTAAATACCATGTTTTTCTTTTTGTGACTGGGTTACCCTGCACAGAATGGTTTCTTCTGGTTCCATCCATTTGCCTTGAATTTCAAGATTCCATTGTTTTGTTTTGTTTTGTTTTGTTTCTGCTGAGTAGTACTCCATTGTGTAAATGTACCACATTTTCTCTCTCCATTCTTCAGTTGAGGGACATCTAGGATGCTTCCAGGTTTTGGCTATTACAAATAATGCTGCGATGAACATCGTTGAACATATGTCCTTGTTGTATGAATGCGCTTCTTTGGGGTATATGCCTAAAAGTGGAATTGCTGGATCTTGTGGTAGACTAATTCCCATTTCCCTGAGAAGTAGCCATACTGATTTCCAAAGTGGCTCTACAAGTTGGCACTTTCACCAGCAGTGGAAAAGTGTTCCCCTTTCTCCACATCCTCTCCAGAATAAACTGTCATTGGTGTTTATGATTTTAGCCATTCTGACAGCAGTAAGATGGCTGAGAAGCTTCTGTAAGGCAAGGGGCACAGTCAGCAAGACAAAACAACAGTACACAGACTGGGAAAAGATATTCACCATCCCACATCTGACAGAGGGCTGATTTCCAAAATATACAAAGAACTCAAGAAGCTACCCTCCAAAACACCAAACAATCCAATTAAAAAGTGGGGTACAGAACTAAATAGACAATTCTCAATATAGGAATCAAATTGTTTTTTGATCGAGAATAAGAGAATCAATATGGACAAAGCTAGTAAGATATTTGAATTATTGACAGTTCTGGTATTTGGTTTAAAAGGATTAATCAAACAGGGAAAATACAAGGAAGGAAAAAATATGTGAATCATTTAGTAATTTGGAAAAACCCAAGTTTCATGCATATTGTGTCCACTTTTGACAACTTTATTTATTTAGAAAACATATAAGAAAGAGATGCATATTATCCATCCAGTACTCAAGGATAATTTATGAAAAATTAATTATATTGAGCATGACATCTCCTTTAAAGACCACAGTATTCTTAAGTCATTAAGCAGTAGGAAATGATGAGGTCATGGAATCTGCGCATTACCCACTGTTAACCAATCAGCTCAAAGAAGAATGGCCGAAATAGGTACAGTGTGTTCTTAGCTCATAATTCTGTAATTTATACAAGAAAAAGACAGGAAGACCACCCTCTGTTCCACCTGCTGGGTCTGAAGGATCTCCTTCTATGATGGTCTCGTCCAGATAGCTAGCAAATCAGTACTGTCTGTCAGTTGGTGGTCTCATCCATCCTTCTAAGGCCTCTTTACAGAGCTAGGTTGAGCCTCTAGCAGAATGGAAGCTGATTTCTAACAAGAATCTTCCTGGGGATATTCATTCTAAGAAGACAGATACCAATGCACAAGTACTTACCAAGTGTCCAAGTTAATGTCTCATTGGCCGAAGTCCCAGAGAGAGAGGCTGCCTGTGGCCAGAAAAATAGCAAGGCATGTGCTTTATCAAAGGCCATCAATGTAATTGCCTGCCATAGCATCTTCTAAGAAAGAAACATATGAGGACTACTTTCCTGCCCTGTGCTATTCACTGTCTTTAATCACCAAATTGGCTTGCAAAGGAGGTGTCACCTATTTGATTTACCAGATAAGAAAAGAGGTTAGAATGTTTGAAATGACCTGCACATAGCTCTTACATGGTGAGGTCCCTTATTTCAGCCCTGTTGTCAGTGCCTCTCTAGTCTTTCAACCTTGCTGTGCCTGCCATCCCATAACTGTGAGTGCACCATAACTGTGGCTGGTATGGACACCCCGAGTGCTTTTACTCTAAATCACAATAAAGTCTTGGCACACACTAGTTGTGTAGCATATTGAGCACAGAGATAAAGGTTCCTGGATATTGGAATTAATCATTTGCTGCCTGCTTTCCACTGAGGTGCCTGGGCCAGAGAGCTATCTAAAGAAGTTGTGGTAGTAGAATATGATGATGAATCTGCTCTCTGTTTAACTTGACTTGGAATGTTCTCTTCTTAAGGAAAACCAACCAGAGATGTCATTTTAAGTCTTTCCTGGCATGCCCTCCCTAACTTTTACTTTCCCCCTGCAATGGAATTTTAGAAAAAAAAAGGGCAAACAAGTATGCTAATTTCTAATACTTTGTAATTGGCATATTTGACAAGGTGTATACTCTTTTCAAAAGCATCTTGGGTGATGCACATGGCTGTGAAGTTTTTGTCTTTGTACTTAAAACAGCATCAAGATTGTCTCCTTATTTTGCTTGGAAGATTATCGTTCATCTTCAACATGTGAGAAGTTAGTTACTTATCAAATCATTCGATTAATGAGCTAGACCTGTCAGGCCAAACAGAAAGAGCTGAATCTTTTAAATCTTTTAATATGAGCCAATTTTCACAATAACCTGTTTCGTTCATCACCTTGGCGTTTTAAATGCTAGCTCATTAGTGACCTGGTATTTGGGCTTGTCTGAAGGGCGCATATCCATTGTGCTAAGCAGGACTCATTATGGATTATAGGTTTCGAACAGGGATGCCTTTACACAAAAGGCTGCCCTCCCGTTTGCCTCTGGTTCACTAATTAGACCTTTGCCCTGTTTTTACAAGCAAGGGCTAAGTTTCACCAAGGAAAGCGGTTTTTCTAATGCCATAACTGGGATTGTACTGAAGAGTCTGCAGCCCATCTTTATCAATACAGATGTGGAGCTAAAATAAAGCATGTGTTTAGTTTTGCTGGAGACAATAAAAGCAAAGGCTGCTTTTAAAACCAGTAAAACACTGAACTTGATGGAAAGAGAAATTCATTGAGTATATCACCCAGCAATAGCTTACTTCCCCTGGTGATAAAATACCGCCAGCAAACACTCAGAAATAAACACCAGATAGTTAAAGAAGAAAGGAAACATGTTTCAACCTACAACACCATAGCACTGAATTCTAAAGAATCCAATTGCTTATATTCCTGAAGAAATACATGTATTATTTTACTACAGGGTTTTAGAGTAATCATAGTATATCACACTAATGTCCCTAATAGAATTCCTCCTGGGTTTGCCTTGGATAATGTCATCTATTTTGATGGGTATTTGCAATTTATTTAAAGTGTCATTCACATTACTTGCATGATTCTTCTGTTCCCTTTTTCCTTTCATTTTCTTTTCTTACAGAATTTTCTGTTCATTTTCAAATTACTCCAGACCCCAATAGTCTATTTTGCTCTTAGCAGAATTTGTGTATCTATTGAATTGCATTCTGTTTTGTTCAAATTTCCTTCAGCCAGTGTCTCTCCAATGGCTTCCTTCAGTGGTAATGCATTAAATGACTTCTTTAGGGCCTTTGGGCTGCATTTGTCATGTACCCATAATCAACCCCATAATATTCCGAGTGTCCTAATTAATTCACTGCGCCCTCCAGTTTAAATATTTATTAATGTGACTAGTTGAAATGCTGATACACACATTGTTACTGGCCTTAAAAGAAATGATTTTTCCTTGTAGTATTATCAGTTTTAAGAATTCAGATTTGAAACATTTGGGGTTAGCAAATTTAGTGGCAGCATCGTGTTAATGGAGTCCTGGAAGCCGCCGGCGTTAAGATGAGTAAATTAGGGAGTCAACACTGCTTATTTAGGCACATTAGGATAAAATAGCAGGAGAGCTTACACGTAACAAAAATCAATCTGGCACACAGAGTGCACATTCATCAGGACTCCGTTACAATGGCAGGGGGCAGCTACCCTGCTTCTTCTTATAAAAGAATAGTACATTAACATCCTCAAGACCTTGGACCATTGTGACTGTTTTGGAACTACTTCGAGACAGCCACGAGTTCCGCAGAGACCACTCCAGCTACATTTTAAAAATTCAGTCAGCATCAAATGACTTTTTGAACTCTTTATTTATGCCCTTGGGATTTGGCTGTCAATTTGCACCCTAGTTGGTTGCCCTTTCCAAGCAGATACATTAAGCAGGAATTTGTAACCATCGTATTGAGGATTTGAACAAACTCTTTATCTGCAGTTCCCACGTTATAACAGTGTAGTTTGAATTTAAGCGTAAGATCAAGACATGACATGGGTTCTTGCCTTATATAATACCTAGTTCTAGTTTACAAAGGCTGCTAGGTAGATAGGTCCTTCTGTGGAGCTTTCAGCACCACAGTGGACACAGCATCATATATCAAAGCTCATGCCATTAATTACAGTTATAGGAAAGCAATTTTTAATTTCATTATGATTTTGTTTTTGTAATACTCAAATATATGCCAAAGATTATGTTTTACGAATAACATGATCAAGTCTCAGCTTCATTTTATTTTTATGTGTGCATGTTCTTCCTGTCAGAAGAAAATGTTGGTGGGATATCTTCCTTGCTGTGTTCAATCTTTAGTTCCATTAGCCTACATTATGCAAGTTGTTGGAGGTTAGATATTTAATATTACAGGCTTAATAATTGATTAACATTTTAACAAGCATTTTATAGTAGTGACAATTTAAATTGTGTAATCATTTCATTTCTTTGCATATCATAGAGTACTTGATACATTTATATGAAATATTATTGCCCTTCCTTGTGGGCATTCCAAGATTCACAACTGATGTTTGAAACTTCAAGTGATGCTAAATCATTTACATATATTTTTCTATATATATGCAAATTTGATCTCTTTTCCATCTTAGCTAAATACTTCCCAAGAGCTGGGGCCTCCTGAACTCTTCAACTTTGAAGTTTAACCCTCAATTTGTATATATGTCCTTCTTGGTCCTCAAATGTTTACAGATTAATTATTGCCATGGATCTTGGTAAACTTACCTTGAGAAACTATTATATGAAATTTTCTGATCTTTATTAAATCATTCATGGATGCAGTTCATGACTTTTCTTTGCCATGACCAAATTCTCAATATTACTATTGGACTTTAGGGTCTTTATGATTTGAATGTAAAATGCTGCTTGCAGGATCATGTGATTTTTTTTCAAGACAGAGTTTCTCTGTTGCTTTCGAGCCTGCCCTGGAACTCACTCTGTGAACCAGGACTCGTCTCAAACTCACAAAGATCTGCCTGTCTCTGACTCCTGAGCACTGGGATTAAAAGTGTGCCTCAGCAGTGGTATTTATTTTTACTTCTTTTGACTAAAACTACGGCAAATAAAACCGTGAGTAAAGGGGGGAGGAGAATGCTGCAGGTGTAGAACACACACAATCTATCCCTATTATTGCCAAAATCTATTGTTTTGTTTCTCCTTTTAGTAATTTTATGATAAAATCAACATATGCTAGTCACTAAAGATAAGATTAAGGAAGCACAATGAAGAAACAGAAAATGACCTTCAGTATCACCATGTGAGGCTTTCCCTACTGATCACATCTGTCTCTTCAGACTTGTATGTTTTCCTGTGTACGTGTCTACAGTTTTTGTGTGTGTTTGTGGTAGACTGTTACAAGTAGAGCACTGCAAGAAATAAGTAATTATGATCTATCTTAAGTATGAAATGAGCTTAGAACTCAGGAAAGAGTCACAGATAAGGGGTGGGTCTAGGCCCCTCTCCTCCCTTGGGCACCCTCAGACTTATACTAGGGTTGAAAAGTTACAGGCATTTCTTCTACAGTACTGCACCAATGATCAGGTGTTAGGATGGTATCATAAACCATTAGGATGGGGAATTGAGTGATGAGGTTGTGCTAGAGGAACACAAAAATTGTAATTCAATGGGGTACCAGCTTATGGAAGAAGAAAGCAGGATTTTTCAGTATCAAGAATGTAAAAAACAACTGCTGTCTCTTGCCAAACATGTAGGCTGGTCAGTTTCATCATTTCTCTAGACATACATCTGAAGAACCAAAAAAAAAAAAAAAATGGTTTACTTCCACTCACCTGTTGAGTTGTTACCAAGTGAGGGTCTTGTTTCTCTCAACTAGTTTTGTGCCAATTTAGTTTATGTACATGTCATTAACTTATTTTAATTAGTTAATAAGTTGTTATTGGGATTGCAGACTATTCTGAACTATTTTACAATACATATTGTTTTGTCAATGACTACTGTATATTCAATTACTGTGAAAGATTATGTGCATATCATAATCACGTTATTATTGTATCCACCATATAGTTTTCACTATCTTTAGGATTACCTGACATTGAGTGATTATTTATTTCTTCAGTCCTTTAAGAGCCTAATCTACATTAGATATTGGGCAAGGCCCAGGAAATAGAAGTGATGGAAGACAGACGACCACTGTGCAGTGCATGGGGATGAGTCTGCAATAAATTATTGTTTAAACTCCTTCCTATTGGAGTTTGTCTTGTGAAGGAAGCATTAAGTCATGAACATGATCTATCATGGTGAGTCAGGAAAGATCGCTCTAAAGAAAGAAAATTTAACATTTGAAAGGTATGGCATAATTGATTCCATTACTCTTAAAAATCTTAAACATATTCCCAGTGGTTGCTTTGACATAGTCTATGTTTGATTTTTTTCCCTTCTATTGTTCCAAAATAGAATAGTCTTTTCCTACTTATTTCCCCTTCAATTACCTATAAAATGGTACAGAACTATATGGCAAGAAACAACATCTCCATAAGTATCAAAAGCTCCATGGTGGGGTTTCATCTTACAGTGTATTCAGAAGTCCAATGTTCTTCTTTCTCCATCAGGACCCTAGGGGATGTTCTGCCTAGAGTAGTCAAAATATTGTGTTTAAGAGTATTAACATTGTTAAGGTGGCAGCATGTTTAGAATGTGAATTGTGTTATTCCATAGAATGACTTTCTTGATTTGAATATTTTTATCCATCACTCTGTCATTAGGAAGGAATGGCACTAGGTTGTCTTTGAGAATTTGTGACATTGCTGCCTTCTAAATTAATGGAGTAATTTTGTTTCTGTTGACTCACTTGCTTTCTTTAATTACAGCATTAGTTTCTTATAGACAAAAATGCTGTAAGTTATTTTGGATGTTTCAAAATTCACCCTTATGATATACAATTCCAGAGCTTGGGGCTGGAGAGATGATTGCTCAGTCAGCAAAGTGCTTGCTTATAAGTGTAATGACCTGAGTTTGAACCCACATAAAAGACATCAGGTGTGGGAGCATGCACTTGTAATCCCAGTGGTGGGGAGGCAGATAGAGAGAACCCTGGGATCATTGGCAAGCCAATGTAGCCTAATTGTGGGCTCCAGGCCAATGACAGAACATGTCTCATTGGAGGTGGATGGTGTCTCTGTGAATAACAACCACTGTTCTATTCTAGTGTTCATGTGAACATGTGCCCCCAAGGACATGCACCCACATAAGAATACATGTATCCATATGCATAAAAACACATAGATTTTCATAAAATGATTTCAATTGAAAATGTTTTACTTACTGACTTAGGCTGAATAGTTCATGTGATATTACTTTCCTGTTAAATTAAGTGAATACACCAATGTTTGAGCCTCAAAAAACTTCACTTATTTAGTTTCTTTATCCAAATGAAAAATAACACATTACACTGTTGATGCAAATAGCACCTTTGGAAATGCAGGGAGTTTTCAGTTTTCTCTGTGCTCTGTGAAATGCATGCTTGGTTGACCAAGATTCAGTGAAACCTCTCATTAGGGCACCACGGTTCATTAGGGCTTAAAGAGGCATCACTGAAACTTGAATTGGCCATGCTGTGATCACTGGCCTCTCTGAGTGGCAATCAAGCAACATTATGTGTGTGCTTTATTCCTGCAATGGTTTTTAATGCCTTGATGTTTCTTTTAATATTAATGATTTAGCTGTGTGCCATATAAAATGTCCACAAGCTTCTTAGAGATGATATCTTTCTGCTTGTAAGTGGAGATTCAAAAATCAGATGCTTATAAAAAATATTCAAATACCCGATTAGAATATGATGTTGAGTTTATTATTCCATCATTAGGAGGAGTGTGTTTGGGTTAGTATTGGTATTCATTTTCTCTAACTGGATGAAATATGTACATGTGTAAAAAGCACTGGAAGAAAGCAATAAGTAATCTAGATGTTGGTTTACTGAATGTCCAACATGAACATTGAGAGAAATCATATTCAAAATATAACAAATTATTTAGTACAAAATTGAACTGGTATGGAGTTAATAGACAGAGAATTGCTAGGCAGATGTCTTTCACAGCTGGATCGGCAAGAGAAGGGCCTTTTTCTACCTACAAGTTTATACTGGGGTATTGAGAAACAATAGCTTACCATATTTGGACCAGTTGAAGGTACTTTTTTGATCTAAAGAAGTCCAGAAGATAAACATGCTTATGCTTTGCTAGCTAGAACAAAATTGCCCTGCTAAATAATGAGTATATTCTTTAAAACTATTATTTTCAAAGTAATTTAGATTGGCTAATCTGTGTTTATTCCAAACAGGTGTTTGTTCCGGTGTAGCTAGAGCTAAAACTCTGGGTTGGTTAGTTTAGCTGCTTGCTTTGCTCTGGCTGGTGGCTATGAGTAAGAATTCCTGAGGTAGACTCCCTCATTGAGGTAGCCTGTCTCCTTGCTTAGTCCACCCCCCTGCTATGTTGGAACCTTCAGTTTGCTCATCTCTGTTTCCCTTGCTGCTGCGTTTTGCTTTTGTCACTGAGAGGAACTGGTTACTCCTGCTACCTCAGCACCAACCATGAGACATAATAGATGATATTCATCTGATACATTTTTGTTGTTGTTGAGTAAGTTAATCACTCTGGACTCCTATTCTGTGCCAAGGTGCTGATAGAAGCACTTCCACGCTTGTTTTATGAATAAATGTATATGAGCATGGGGGACTTTACTTTTGGTTAGAGAATTTTTCCAGTTTTATAGACATGATTACCACAAGATATTATCATAGACATGTCTACCCCTGATTAGGCAGGGAAGGCACCAGACACATTGGGGATGTTACCTTCCGTTTCCAGGATTTTGTTTATTGCAGGTTTTGTGTTCAAACATGATGCCATGGTACAAATGCAAGCTCATGCTTCATTGTTTCATTCCTGAGGTTGTATCCCCTGTGGGTCACCTCAAAACAGTGTTGTAAATAAAGGCAGCCGGAGACAGAGCTGCCAGATACCATACTCCTCTCGGCCCTGATCTCTGTTCTCTCTTAGATTTGTAACTATGAGGTATTCAGTGACTTCTTTAGGTGGAGGAAGGAAAATGAGAATATCAGAAACCAACCTTACACTTCATGTTATTGTATTTTGAAACTAAGGATGGTGAAAGAACGAAAGAGGTCACTGAAATGGGAGTTAGAGGTACCTGGATTTGTATCTTTTCTGATGTAACACCCCTTCTGGCTGCTACCTTGAAAAGAATCTCAGAAAACTCCTATATTGCCCTTCAAGAATTTTAGGAGTTAAGCTGGGTAGTGGTGGCACATAACTTTAATACCAGCACTGTGGAGACAGAGACAGGTGATTCTGTGAATTTGAGGCCAGCCTGGTCTACAGAGCTAGTTCCAGGACATCCAGGGCAGTTAATAGAAAAACCCTTTCTTAAACTAACTAACTAACTAACTAACTAACTAACTAACTAAAGGAATTTTAGGGTTAAACTTCTACTTTTTTTTCCTAAAACCAACCCCAAGGAGACCCAACACAGTAAGAAGACAGGCCCATGAGATGGTATATAATGCAATTCTTCTGTCAAAGTCTTATATAAGTTGTCACTATTGAGGGGCAGAAAGCAGCAGATCCATCTCCCTACCATCACTCTTAGCATCCTGAAGAGTTCCCCCAATATTTTAGGAAACTTGATTCAGGAAGAACTGAAACTGTTGACATAGAAATAATTTCAAGATTACACAGTATAAGGCAGAGTTGGAATTTAACAAAGATCTGATGATATAGGTTTAAGAGTGAGGATGAAGAGAGAGGAACAGGTGCTCAGACAAAACTAAAACAGATGTGAGCGTCTCAGAGAGAGGGTCACAGCCATTTGTTTCACACAGTAGTCGAGTCTGGTGAATCTTGAAGACAACATCTTTAAAGGGTAGGTAGGAAGTATCAATGAGATCACTAAAGACCCCTAGTGAACCTTGAGGGGATTATCACCGATGAGATCTGTGTCTAGATCACAGGGGTGAGCCTAAAAGGGAGATGTTGACTATAAGCAAAACTAATGGTTTCCTTTGAGGTTCTTAGCTGGTGTCTGGGGAAAGGAATGAAGCTCTACAAAAGGTCACATATATTCAGGCCTTAAGCTGGGTTATTGCTATTTTATCACAATACTTTTATGGAAAGAAATATTAACTTCATGTTGGGAGCCTAAGGCAAACACTCATTGTATTGAAATTCTGTCTTCAGTCTGACAACAGTGATAGATTTCCCTTCTCTGCATATCCCCATAGTTCTCCTCCCTTAGTATCCTGCCTCCAATGTCACTGCTCATCAGGACACATTTCTAAATCAGTGTCAAAAAAACTGAGATTCTGCATTTTGTCGTTTGAGTTCCCACATAGAGCAGAGCCTGAGACAAAGCCTTGGATGCAAGTAATTTGTAGACAGGCGATCTCAGAAAGTAGATTTGAAGAAGGAAGTGTAGTGAGCCAGACAATGAGTGATGTTCAATGAGTTCCCACTATGGGTAACTGCTGTGGACCCTCCTAAAGAGCCATATGGAAAGCATTCTTATTGGGGTCCTTCAAATAGTAGTACCCAATTGAACTCTCAGTGATATATTTGCTATATTTTCACTACTAGAAACATGGCTAGTATGACTAAGAAATATAGGTGCTAATTTAATGTATGCATAAGTAGTTAATAAGAACTAGATAGGATTCCATAATTCTGGGGATCAGAGGCTAAGACATATCCTTGAGCCCAGCATCTTATACATAAGACCTAAGGGATGGATGGTGTGCAAACCTTCTAATCTGCCTTGCAAGGAGGTGGAAATAGCTACAATAGCCAGGGAAAATGGTTGAGGGAAAGAAGGTAGGAGAGACACAGCTCTTGGGAGGGGACACTGCCTTGATATGAGTAAGTCATCCCCTGGAGCAAGCAGAAATTGGACAAGCTGAGGCAATCCTCAAGAAGCACAGGCTACCTGTGACAGCCTGCATTTGGGCCAGTGAATAAACAATAACTCGGTACATTCACATCTGTTTTGATCATTCTCAAGTATCAAAGTTCACGTCAGAAGAGATTTAATTATAGCAATAATTCTGAAGTTCAAAGTTAATGTGTCAAAACCTCTAATGCTTTCTTAACAGCTTTTTTTTTTCCTTGTGAAAAAAAGTATAGTTGGTTTGGCTTTAAACCGCACACTAGGACATACTGGCTTTATTAGAAATGGTGTTCTACTCTGTTTTCAATCATGTTTTCAAATGCAAGTAGAAAACACTTTCTGCTTCATCTGCTTATTTCATAGATGTGAGCTGGAACAAGTTTCAACCACAACAAAGAGGATTTGAAGCTACTTGTCACCAATAGATGGCAAAGCATTGCAAACTGCATAATCTAAAGTGAAATATTACATATGGTGATTCAAACTCATAAATGAGACCTCATTTTCTGAAAAATTGATTTTAAACAATTCTTTAATTATCTAAATTAAAAACATCAAATTGTCTAAGAAAATCCTTGTCCTAAATACATCTCTTAAACTCAAACAAAATTGGGCTTTTTGTATATACTATAAATAAAGCTGAAGAGCATACTGAGGAATTACTGTACACATGAAATCACAAAATTTACTCTTTTGTACTTCTATAAAATGACTATTTAAAGGTTAGGAAAAAAGGCCAATTTTGCATTTAAATGGAGATATTCTAAGCAGAAAATGCCAATTTATGACCTTTCTCCTAGCTGGGAATGCGTTCTTCTTAGGTTTAGGAATCAAACTTCAGATAAAATACTAGAATGCAAGTAAATTGATTTTTAAAAATGTTTAGTTCAAATAACATTTCAGAATCCCATTTTCATACCCTAATTGTGCTTTGTCTCATGTCAGTTCATGTAGTCTTTGACACTTACTATGTGATAGCAAATAATGACTCTTAGGAATGTAAGTCAAAAGTCCCCATCTCTCTATACCTCATGGAAGAGAACAATTAAGATTGTAAAAATGAGTTTAGTGCACAGTGGGGATCAAAAGCTAAGTTTCTCCATCCCATGTATTTTCTGCATGCATTTAAATATTTTAGGAAGAGACTTCAAATATATTAAGGAATTTTTACAATTACAAAACCTTCACTAGGTAATAGTCTTGATCTACCTTCTGAACATATCTCCCCAATTGTGTTCAACAGAATTAGATTAACAACCTATAGTAATGGCCCATAGTAATTCAGCGTATGTCTTAAATTATTATCCATGTTCATTGACTGGTTATATGCCCATGAAAAAAGACATAAATGTATATTTGAACAATAGAATGAGCAATAGGAATTGGTTTTGGAAAGCTGATATTCTCTTGTGGTTTGTTCATGTATATCCCTCAGTAATAGCCATTTTGCCTAAACCATATCAGATCCTTAGTGTGATGATTTTCTTGTCATTATTTTAAAAATTATTGTTTGAGTGTTAGATAAAGACTCTCCAAAATGCCAGAATACTCTATTTAGAGAGGTTCAATAGTACCAGTAAGGTGGACACATGAAGACATACATGCGTTTTATTATGAATGAAAGAATAAAGGGAATGAGTTATTATTCAGTTCATATTGAGTATAAGATGGCCTATCAGCATACTCAGGAAGGTCTAAGGCTCACCAATTGAAGTATTCTTCCTTATAGGAAGGCTGCCATTGTCAGATCTCACTGTCCTCAGTAATTGGAAATTCATATGGAAGTTGGCACATTTAATCCTTGCTATGATAAGGAGCAATTTCCATGAATTCAGACTCTAAAAGTCTACAGAAGGAGAAGCCAAGATCAGAGGGAGTTTCCCAGAACACAGTCCTAGGAAAATGATTCAAGTTTACTACCTTGATTACAGTCATCTGAGGTTAATGTGACAGTAAATGAATTGTTCATTCATCAGATACCAGGGCAGAGCTGTTACTACACTGAGTAGTAACTATGCCAACCTCTTATAGCAACTGGACTTTAATAAGGAGGTGACAAGTTCAATTCCATTTTTATCTTCATTACACATTTCTTCATAGATACCAGATAAAGTGCTAGGGCCCCATAACTCGTGGTATCTTGGTAATTGTTGGCACTTCGTACTATTTTCTCAGATAATTTCTCCTGTGTAAAGTTTGCTCAGGAAAAGTTGGACAAATTTATTAAGAATGTATAACAAAATGTTATATCAAATTAAAGTTTTTAATAATGTGATTTTCTTAATTACTATTTTTATGATAAACAGATTGAAATCCTCAGAGGCATTTATAGTAGAATTCCAAAAGTAGATTAATCATACACTGGATTAAAGTAGTAACATAAAAAATTCTAAACTGATGATTGCACAAAAAAATCTGAAATGCCCCACTCAAAACTATCTGATAAATGCTGTGTTAATCAGTTTACCAGACAAATTTATTTTACATATGATACATAGCAGTTTTTACATGCATACACGATGATGTGATTTCCACAAGGTGTAATTTATGTGAATGACATTTGAGTTGGGAAGAGTTTGTACTGAAAGACTTGCAGTGACTAGGGGTGTATAAAAACTGAAATTAGTTAAAATCCCAGTGCCTCTGTTTCATTTATCACTAAGACACTAACCTGAGGAAAATGTGATACTACATGAATTCTTCCTGTTTGTCCTAAAGTGAAATAAAAAAAAGAATAGAAAAGAAAAAGGCAAGTGGATTTACATGAGGTCACAAAGAAAACAAAGGTTAATGGAGGTTCTTCAATGTGAAGTCTGTCTGTGAATTCTTAGATTACGGATTCTGTGAACTGAAAACACCGTAGATCTGAAACACTCTAATTGAAATATATGGGTTACATATACTTTTCAGTCAAATTACAGACTATAGAATTAATGATCTAAACCATTTTTGTCATAGCCATCTTGAAAAATTCAGAGGTCCACAGAGGGATGGGAACCACACTTTAGGACAGAATTCTTGGTGGTAGGTCAGCTCATAGAAGGGTAGGTTTTGAGGATGTGGCTGCTTCAAGTCATGTTTGAACATTTTCTAGTTGACAATCAATGTTAGATGATCAAGAACTAATTGGTGAAAGAATAAAAGAAGGTAAGTTATTTACACATGTATGTGTTTAAAGATTCATAAAAGTATCTGAAAGGGATGAGGAAATAAAAAGCTAAAGATTAGCTCCAAACACAGAGACTGTCCTGAAAAGTCAGAGGCGATAAATATGAATTATTCATGAAAAGAAAGAAAGGGTGATTTTTATATTTACAATTAGAAAAAAACACGAAATGGATTTACAAAATGAACTTTGCTTCTCCATGAACTATGAAAAACATTGACTCTAAAACCACAAACTTACCCTTTACATGAGTATATATGTGAAACAGATGCGAAATTTTCTTTATAAACTTTTCTCAGCAATGCAAATATGTCAGATGCATTTAGGAACTTCTAGTGAGGATTTTTTCAACTGGATTTCCTTGAATATTTTATTATTCTTACTATTGAATCATTTTGAATATGGATAGGTAAGTAACAAATCTTGATAAAATATTTCCCCCTAGCAGTTGCAGTTTTTATTAATTTTTGAGTTTGGAATTAGCTGTACTTGGAAATTTTTTTTCTTTTCTCTTCCAACATTACAAGTTTGAGACAACAATACAGGGCTACCGGAGATAGGAATGACCATATTTCATGGAATTGCCCACTTATCTCAATAAAAAAATCAATCTCCTTTACCCAAGTCATCAATAAAACCACAGCTTAGTATGATAAATTATCATGCTTTACATAGGAAACAAGATATCAGTGGTTTTTAACTGTGTCATGTACTATTGGGAAATTTAACTTGATCTGTGTTTTGCATACACTCAAATAATGTTTTTGTCAGGACACAAACAGGGCTCTGTGGATAGGAAAGGAAGGCCAGACTTTTCTGTTGTTTTCATGAGAAGCTCTATCATTATGGCGCAGATTAAATTAGCCTGCTAAGAGAAATATGTAGAACACAGCACAACTAAATAAAAACAAAAGCATAGGAATTTTCAAATGAGGGCAACTCTCCCAACCATTGGGGGAAATGGGGCAAGTGGGGGGGGGAGAAAAGAAAAGCAATGAAAAAATAAAGCTGAAAAAGTGTCAAGTCCATAGTGTTGTCAGTAAGTGTTAGAACACACAGTGTGGTAAACTAAGCAAAAGTTTAAAAGTATGTTTTTCTCTTGGTGTGATTTTTGTTATGCAGCAGATAGCTCATCTGAATTATTTGCCTAAGAATCTCTCTCTCTCTCTCTCTCTCTCTCTCTCTCTCTCTCTCTCTCTCCTCTCTGTGTGTGTGTGTGTGTGTGTGTGTGTGTGTGTGTGTGTTGGAATGAAGGTAAACTCTTTACCCATCTCTTTTGTCAGGAACCATTATATTCAGTACCCTAAAATGTTGTAAATCAGTGTCTATAAAATTAAAATATGCTTGAAAGTCATAATTAATTGTGTAAAATTTTTTTACAAGACCAGACAATGATTCTACATTTTATGTTATATTAGAAATTGAGAAAACATCATTTATGAAATCTCATAAGGCAGAACATTATTATGTTCATATTGAATGTCTGACTAATCTGAGTGGATTAAAGGTGCCTTGTGGAATATGTTATATTAGTTGACTAATTCTTGTCCTCATTATTAATATTCTTTGGTAATTGTAATACCTACAATAAACATCTATACAAAATAACTTCACAAGCACTTCTTTATCAACACAGACAGAATATTATTTGCTCTATTAACACATATTTAATAGCATGAATTTGTGCTTATCTGTTTTGAGGAGCAGATTAGTGAATGGCAGAGCTGTCACCCTTGATAAAGCTGTTCCACATCTTTTGAAAGTGTGTTTGCTATCCCTTATGGGCAGTAAGTGCTTTGCAAGATAAAAGAGAGAAAGCAGAAGTAAGGTTTCCATTACAAACCTGGATGGTGTGGATTAAATTCCCACTCCACTTTCCCCCTCCCTTTCACTCCTCAGAACCTCAGTGTTGCTTATGACATACAACTGAAGAGAAGACATTAGAATCACATTTTTCACAGGGATTTGAAATGTCTTTGTGGTCATGGTCTGGTGGTAATTGAAGCCATATGCCTTGGGTCAGAAGGAAACCTATCTTGAAACAGAAGAACCCATCTCTTGGCCCAATGACCTCAGTACAATTTAGTCATCGTGGTAGATTTACCCTTGTGGCAGTGAGGGGGTTATTTGGATAGCTACTTTCTCCAAGCAACCCTAGATAGCAAGGAGGAGAACTAAGAAGAAATATCCACAGAGAGGATGGTATCAGTAATAAGCAAATGATATCAGTAGCTATGCAGTTCTCTTATACAGCACCTGTTAAATGTTTTGTTGTAGATTGATTTGTGATTTTGCAGTCTGTTGGGTATCCTAATACTTTAAATTACAAGACTGATGGAATGAAAGATCACATGAAAGCATTTGATTTAAGCTGAACACTATAGACATCAGACAACCAGCTTTTGTCTTAAGTTACATGGCCTTTGGAATGCTAGAATGTAAGACAAAGCAACATGATATTCGTAATGGCTGCTGGCCCATCTCCAAATGACACACACATGAGAGTTATGTGGGCTGGGTCACTTGAGGTTTCTCATTTCCCATAAAACAATGTTCATCATGAACTGGTGGAGGTCAGAATTGGTCCCTAAGTAAATTTTTTCTCCAGTCCACTGCAATCACGCTTGAACATGTACAGAAACTGAGTGACTTAGCTGCACTGACTGTTTAAAATGCTGCTGGTGGGATTTGGCCAGCATTTTTATATAATCCCTATTCAGAGAAAAAACTACTATTGGTATTGAATTTTTCTCTACTGTTGAATTTTGGTTACAGGCTTTTTCAGAAATTTTGATTAACATTTATCAAATCTTCTCCTATTCTTCTCACGAATTCCCATATACTATTTCTTCTTTTACTCACACTGAAAATTTTAGTGAAGATGCTTTCTCTTTTCTCCCCTTCCTCTTCTTTACTTCTTATGGATTCCTGTTACTCACTCCTTTTCTGTCTCCATGAAACTTATGATTTCAGGAACATAAGATGCAAAACTATCTTTTGGGCTTGATTTAGTAGCACACACTCATAATCCCAGCACTCTGGATGGAGATGCAAGTGGATTTCTGAGTTTGAGGCCAGACTGTTCTACATAGTAAGTTCCAGGACAATCCAGGACTAAATAGAGAGATTCTGTCTCAAAAACAAACAACAATAACAAAGCACACACACACACACACACGCACGCACGCACGCACGCACGCACGCACGCACGCACGCACGCACGCACGCACGCACGCACGCACACACACACACACACACACACGTCATATTCTTCATTCAATCTGTGTTCTGGGAAGGGTAAAGTTACCAAGATTTAAACTTGTCCCTTGCTGTTCCATTAGGGTTTTTCCTCTATATGAACCTGTTCCTCTACATCTAGGAAGTCTTGAGAAGACTAGTTTGTTCCCTTATCTTCTGGGACTGCATTCATTAAAACAATTAATTTTCTTTCTTTGTAGAGGCCAGCAGGTTCCTTCAAAGGAAGGTCACTTGGGAGCTGGAGAAGCCTTTTTTCTTAACTGTACTTGTTTCTCATATCTGAGAGCACAGGTGAAATGTCACCTGCAACATTTCACAGTGGAAAATAGATTATGGCATAAAGTGCTCCAGGCTAGGGTAAGGGTGTTGCACTTGGAAGTAAACTGGAGAGGTTTGTTTTCATCACAAGTTCTGTAGTACTGCTTCACTTCCTTTGCAGCCTGAAATCAGCATGCCTTTATGTCAGTGAATGCAATAATAAATTTTAAATCAAAATCAAGAATCACTTAAGTTTTCAAAATATTTGAGAAGTCTTAATATTGAATTTTCTCTTTTACTTTTACCTTAATTATTTTCTTTGGATCACAAATAGATATTTCTATTAAACTACCTGCATATTGAAAGACTAGAGAGATATCTCAGTAAGTAAAGTGCTTGCCATATAATCCTAAGGGCCTGAGTTTAGATTACCAGGTTTACCAAATGCTATAGTACTTGCTTGAAATCCTAAAGCATTTGAGAAAGTCATTTGACATCAGCTTCTTGCCTCCACACATGTGCACACATGTCTCTGAATAGTGAACTAATTTTGAGTATATATAACCCAGGTGTAAATGAATGACTTGTCTTCTATAGGATAATTTTATCTCATATGTAAAATAATGAAGAAGAGAAATTAATAGACATTCCTTAGAGACACCCTTTGACAACCAAATCCAAGTTTTTGATTGAAAAAAAAATCCCCTCATTTGTGAAGATTGAGTGAATGAACTAATTATTTTGTAATTTGCTCTGATAGGAACTTTTGCTGATGTGATGGGCAAAGAAAAATGCTACTAAACTTACTGCCATGAAAAAGATAAAGAAACATTATGGGCATCTAAAATCTTTCTTCTATTTTCAACATTTTTGCTTAAGGTATTTGAAGACCATCTTCTAACAGGTGTGGTAGAAATAGCCTCTCAATCTGTTAAACTACTGGAACAATGGACCCTAAAGTAATGGAAATTGCCCCAAAGATTCTTATGCTGGGAGAAGGAAAACCACAGCCAGAGAGGCAAGTTGCCTCTTGGGAAGAAATTTCAAATAGTATTAACAACTTGTGAGACCACCTTATAGAGTGAGACTGAGGTCCAGACAAGAATACATCAGTGGTAGCCAGGACCACACCTTCACCCGTAACTGGGGCTGCTTGGATGTGCATATTCTTGACCCTATATTTCAATTCACTCTCACTTCAGGATCCTGAAGACAGACTTAGGAAGGGTGCTACATCTCCTGGTTGAATAAATCTCCGTTTTCTGCTGTCCACTTTTAATTTGTTTCTTTTAATTGACTTATTGAAGACAGGTGAGTGGATCTGACATGGAGCACGGGTGGTGACCCTATAGATTCAAAAACAACCTGAGATCATCTTTGGTTGATATGTTTTCAGAAAGGAAAAAAATAAAGGCAACATTTGTCACATTTAATATATGTTAATGATACTCTAATGCAGCTTTCTTAGGTGGGAAGATAGAAGGGTCTTGATGTTCAATGGCATTTCCCCTTTTACATCCTTCATCTAGGCAGTTATTGTTGTACAGTTTTGTAAATGAGAGCTGAAACAATACATAAGTAAACTTGAGTTTTGGCTTATTACCTGTCATTTATGAGGTATTGATGCACCATGAAAGAAATTGTACCTTCCAGGTAATGAAGCCATACTCTATGATCTTGTTGTTACTTGCATTAAGATTATTGTTCTTGAAATATTTGTGTGGGTTGGGGGTTGTTAGAGATGAAAAAGCAGAGTTAGAAAAGAATGACCATGTTAGTCCTACCACTACCCTGCTAACATTATTAAGATATTTTATTGATTTTTGTTGGAAGTGCTTTGCCTATAATTCCCTCAGGAGCAGTAATCTTTAACCTTTGGTATTTCACAGAAATTCTCACATTCAGATCTTTTCCTAAAAGTGCATCCTGGAGTTTTTTTTTTAATCTTTATTTTGATATTCTTCTCTGTTTATAGGTCAGCTAAAAAGTATGAAATGTGTGTCATTATGTTTTTGAGGCAGCAGTACTAGGGCAGATGCAAAAAGCTCGAAAGGAGATGCTGATGGGTAGACTATTAGAATCAAAGCACTTGTTTGTCTGTGATTAAAATATAAGATGACACCCTAGAATTATTGAGACATTTTCAAGCCATTTGACACTCCATATTAATCTCCAGAATTAGTTTGTGTGATTGCCTTTCCCTGAGTGGCAGGACAGTGTGATAACTAGGAAAGTCACTGAAATCGCTTCAGTACATGAATGGAATCTTAAACCTGGCAACACACATTAATTACTAGCTTCCCCATCCTAAATGTCCCAGCTCATCACCTGTGGCAAAAACAAACAAACGAAACAAAATGAATGCATCACAATTATTTCAACCAAAGTTATATGAGACATAGGAGTCTTCAAAGACACAGGGAAAACCTTTTTAATGCTTAAGTAAGAAGAATGGTCTCATAGAAATGTGATTGGACTAAATACTTGGTTTTCATGAACAGAGGGGAACCAAGCAGGGTATGTTTATTCAGGTCCTTCCTGATCTCTGTAGAGCACTCCCTCCTTTCAAATCCATCTGTCTCTTTTCTGTCATGGATCTTAAGATCTAGTGGTGGACAAGGTAGCAGAGTCTCTTTATGGCCAGTTTCCTAGGAGAGGACCAAAACAAGAGGGGAGGTCAGAGAGACCTGAGGCTATTCCAAGTTTCCCCCCACCCCTGCCATGCTTGAGAACCACCCTTTAAAGTATTTTTGGAAACCAAAACAGAGTCAAGAGTCATCTCCAGGAGACATGCCAGCTGAGAAGTTGGATTGTACTCCCCATCTTTACATAATACACTCATAAGAGATAATTTTTAATAATTTTCAAAACCAGAGTTGTGGCCTTTCTCTTCATTTGTGTTGTTAATATAAGTCATGTCCTCTTTAATTTTAAATCATAGCTCCCAATCTGGCCCTGTCCCCTGCTCTGCTGTTCCAGCTAAGTTCCTTTCTATCCAATCCCAACTTGAATGTCATAATTTAGTTTTTCTAAACAGCCACCTGATAATCTCATTTGATGTTCATAGATTCTTTGAATGCCTATCCAATATAAAGCCTAAGAATTTTGCATTATGATTAAGGCTGGGGAAAAAAGAAATTACATATTTTAAGAGACTCTGAAGAAAGAAACATTAAAAATGTCTCTCTATATTTGTTTTACCTTTTCCTTCTAAAGATGTGTTAGTTTATAAAAAAACATACAAGCTTCTAATTGTTGAAAAATTGCTAGCAATATTCTTGGAACATCTTTTACTAAAGGAAGGCATCCACCTCAAAATTGTTGACGTGCACTGATTCTCCCTTCCTCCTGACTTTTTCATTAGATAGTGAATACAGTGATCAACTGTCCTCTTAGAAGATCCAGACCTAAACACAGAAACATTAAGTATGCTATGGGCATTGAGATCTTTTGACCATTCCCTTCCCACAGTGGCAACTTGTGAGTTTTATACTGTTGAGCATGTTTCAGAGATAGAGTCCATTTTTTTTTTTTTACATCTTTCCTAGCCTATACCTTCGCTTTCACATCTTTATCCCTCTATGTTCCTTTTCAACTTGTGGTTTCTCTTACAGTCTTAACTAGAGTCTTAACTTTGGATACTGGCATCTCAGAACTTGGTACCCTTAATATTCCTGTCATGCCACCACCACCATCACAGGCATAGAAGCTGCTTCCTGTTTTGTCTTAAACTGAGATATATTCTCTCCAAGAGAATGGAAAACCAACTGTCTGGCAAATTTGTCTTTATGGTTCTTGTAAAGTGAATCCCAGACATATACTAGTCAAAATGAACATTAGAATTCCTCTGGAATTTCAGCAGGAGCAGCAGAGCCTTCCACAGTCACTCTGTAAGTGATCTCTGCATTCACCTATACCTTGCTGTGGCCATTTGTCTTCACCCTCCTACCTACTCTAGTGTCCTAATCACACTGAGTATTCTCTGTTCCCTAGACAGAGACTGCCTCTTGTCTTTGACCATGTCCAAATATGAGTCCCAGCCACAATACATCACCTGAAATACCAACCATCCTTGAGTAACCTCACTTACACATGCATGAGCAGTCCCTGCTCTACACCACCATCAAAAGGGACATCTTCTTTTATGGGGGTTTGTAGCATTTGTATTGGGGTTACTTTTTATGATATAAAAACATTTTACAGTATCCAAAGTGATAATTTATGTCAACTGAGGATATGTCCTTTCTTGATAGTTTCTTTCTTTCTTATTCCTTCCTTCTTTTTTTTTTTTTTTTGAGACAGAATTTTATTTTTTGCTCACGCCAACTTTGAACTCTCAGCAGTCTTCCTCTTCAGTTTCTCTAATGCTATGATAATGGTCATGAGGCGTCAAGGCTGGCTTCTATGTCAAATTGATCTTGGTATACCCCTAATGGCCTAGTTATCATGATTGTAATATTTCAGCGGCATGGCTGTGTTTCTAGAGGGGCTTATATTACTGAATGAGATGGTTCACAGTGATGTGTTCTTCTGATGGAATTTTTAACACAGACATGTTGAGAATTCCTTAGTTAGCGAAAGCACAGTGTATCATTTGACACTCCTTTGAGGCATATGCTTATTTAGTGTCCACTTTCTTACAAGTATATATTTAATAAAAAAGAAAATCTGTAGCTTGATTATATGCTTAGCCAAGAAATTTCTTTTGCAGTTCTGAGGAAAATCTCCAGCAAACTGAATTACTCTCCCAGCAATGCACTTCAAAGAAGAGAAGAATGCATTTCTTGTACAGAATTCCTGGATATGTTTGATCATTAGTCAGGGCAAGTAGTTTGACTTGAGGCTATTTACTCAGCAGGCATGGAAACTACAGCATTGCTTCCACCAACAGGAGTGCCCCATGCCTTCCCCAAGCACAGTTTAATTCAGTCTGTCAGAGAAGGTATAGAGGCTTGCTATGAAACGAGTCACAATCAGTAAGATTTGACTGACTTTTGGACTATTAAAGGTGCTCCTTTCCCCCAGGTGTCATTTTTCAAGAATGGTAATATCAAAGACACTTGGCACAGAGTAATTGACTGAGAACCTGCAATTTCACAGCAATACTTAGCATGGAGAAAGGTTTTGTTTCTTTGAGCATAAGCCAAACAGGGGCAACTTAATAAAAACAAGTGTCTTATTACTGATGTTTCTTTTACCATGGAAGTGCCACAAAATGTTTTTGATGTAGTCAAAATATACTGCAATTTTTGTTAGATGCATAAATATGAATATTTGGTAGAGAAATATCAATATAAGATAAATAAGGTGCTGGTCTGAGGCTATAGGTCCATGGGAGAACACTGGTCTAGCATATGCAAGACACTAGACTAGGTTCAGTCCCCAGGACCCCACAAGAAAAAAACATTTGAAATGTCAGTATTTTAGGAAAAACTTTAATATATCTCTCATAATCTAAACTAGACTTTATACTTTCTGAAGAGTAGATGGGGGAACATTTGCCAAAACCCTTCCAATTTTTAATTTCCCAGTACTTTACTATTTAATTGGATTTCATTTTAGTCTTAAAGGTGTGTTATGATTTACTATATTCTTCAGATAATATAATGGACAATAGTAATTAAAATATCCCAATCTTGAAATTCTCCTTTTAGGTTTTATGCAACTAGTATGTTTCTTCTGTAGGAAAATGAGTGTGCCACAACAGAGGCTTTAGACAAGGTCTATTTATAACCATTGCTAAAAGAAATAACTTTCATTACTTGCAAAAGAAAATTTGAAAAGCAATAGTAAACCTTTCAACTGTTATTGGTTACTTTGAAAACTGAATAAAATTATTTCTGTAACATTAATTTTGAAAAGTTAATTCCCATATTCTAATGGGAGTGTAATGAGTTTTTCTCACAGTGAACTCTAATGAGTTTATGAATGTGCTGCCATATTTAAGGTAGAGTCTATGCAAATTGGAATGGTGTTTATTTATGCATGCCTTTCATTAGGGAATATATTTAGAGACTATAAGCTTGCTGGAGAATTTGGTACAGGGAAGAAAATGTAGGAAGAGGTTTCCTTGTCCCAGGAGTGGAATTAAAGTAAAATTAACAAGGAATTGAAGTGATCTTTGATCATGATTTTTAGTGCAGTTTTATTCACATTGAGGAACTGTTGCCTGTTTGGCTTTTTGTGTTGTTTTGTATTTTGCTTTTTCAATGCTCATCAGAGCAGCACAATGCAATACACAGAAGCATAATGTTGAATTTTCATAATAATGTTTGTGATGCAGATGAGGCACACTTCAAACGTAGGTTGATTAGCATTTCTTAGTAAGATGACAGTCCCCCCTTTCTGCAAATTTTTTGTTCATTAGTTTTATCGGTGGATTACATATCTAGATTTCAAATTTGAAGTGCATAGTTTTTGCTTATAGTTATAATGTAAATTTAAATACTTTGAGATTGTGCATTTAAAACAATTCTGTCACTGATTTTTCTCTGAATTAATGAGCTCTTTGCAACTTAGAGCCCTTTGCTTTGAAATTCTGTCTGCTTTAAAGTGAACCCCAACCACTTCAGGCCAGCAGCTTACAGAAGGTTGTAGGATTAATGAGCTGCAGGGGCTCTGTGGTTCTTACAGAAGCATATATCATTGGATTCTCTTCTCTGGTAAGATCCTTCTTGCGCAGTAAGAACATGGGAACTGAGTGTGGAAAAAATGCTATTTGAGCAAATGATTTGATAATTGCTAGTGAGAGAGTTCTTCCTTCCCACTAGACACACAAGACTGGTGCCTTTACCTTTTCTAACTGGAGTGAAATTAAAATTGATGTGCATTTTAATAAAGCTACTAATGTAGTCGAAACACTGCTCCATTATGGCTTGTTAAGCAACTCTTTGTTTTCATCCCATTTAGTGAACTTTCCAAGAGTTGGTGAACATCCTATGGGTACATTCTCAAATAAACTTAGCTGCATATGTTCCTTTTATATTAGTGCATGTTCATTATAGAAAATAATGGCTTATAGCATTTTCACATATGTACATCATGAACTTTAGCCATATTCATCCCTCCTGTTAACTTCTCTTGCCCTCCCACTGCTGCTCTTCCTCGGCCCTAATAGTCCCATTTACACTTTCATTGCATGCACATATTATTAACTATAGAAGCCTGTAGAAACCTTGTATGCCTTTGCCTTATCAGAATGACTATCATTTCCCTCTTTTCACAGCATCTTCTGAGCCTATAGAATGGAAAGAGTAATAAAGAAGAGAAAGTTTTCTCTTGATATTTAGACTACTAAAACTTCGCTTTAAAAATGTTTACTAATTAATAAGTCTTAAAGGTAAATGGAAGGCTTTACCACTAGGGTGACTTTATTCACTTGAGACTGTTCTGTTCCCATTAGTAATGACTGCCTTGGTCAAGGATGGCAAATTCAGGTTAATCATGTGGATATTCTTTATTTTTTTAAAGATAGCATCAAAGTCTAGTTAATTTTGATGTTCTTGTTCGAACTCTGTTTTGATAGTTATTTACTCTTACACTTAAAAGAAGGGATAGTCAGTAGCAGCCAGAAACCTCATTGCTAACCAAAACAGGCTCCTGACCATTCTTCTAGGATCAGTATTTTATCAAAGCAAATTTGACTGTAAGACATCCAAGGATGATTAGTCTTCTTCTACTGAAGATGGCACTTCTCTCCAAAAGATCTGTCATTGTCTGTTATTTGTAGATTGGATTTCAAAGGTTTTCATAAATTGAATGAAATGCATTAATATGTGGTTTTTAAAAAATAAACCACAGAGGGCCATTGTTTACTAGAGTACTTTCCAGGGCATCTACAACATTGAGGTGCAGGTTGTAATTCATTATGTCAAAAGACAAGGAGCATGAAAATAAGACACAAAGATGATCATCTTCTGACTTGGGTACATGGATGATTTGAAGCTCCATGACAGTATGCAAAGCTAGACTAATAACATATGGAGAATTCTGAAGAATGTTCATAAAGCTTTGCAAATAGACTATGAATGGAAGATGCAAATGAGTTGAGGTGACAGAGGGCAACTTACCCTTTCAGTCTCAGGGAACATCAACTTCTTAAGTTTCACAGGAAGAAATGCACATAGACTTTCTTTGTGTGAAGTCACTCAACAGACAGATTACAATACATCCTAGAGTGTTGTTTGTCACTGGAATATCAGTAATGCTTTAACTAGACTGGTTCTTTGCCCCACTGATGCTTCTGTAAAAATTGATTGGGTTTCTTCATGATTTAAAAAACGATGAAATAATTTAGGAAATCCCAAATAGATGTGTGAATTTTGGATTTTTCTGGTCTTAGATGCAAACAAAACTTACAACTTAAATTGTGGTGAACTTACCTTACCCTGAAGAGTGTGTCATCTCCATTGGGATTAGGTCTTAAACAAAGCTAGAGATGTCTAATTAGCACAAATATAGGGCAGTAGATTGGTAAATTATAAAATGTGAAGAAGGTATTGGCATGTAAGGGGCATCAAGATGGGAAACATGACTAAGAAGTTAAAAGCAACCAAGCTTCATCAAAAAATGGTTTTCTTTTATAGGAGGGTAATTAGAGGAAGGAGTTCACCAGAGTTTTTTACTTCTATAGTCTTTTCCTCAACAATCACATTACACTCCCAAGTAAAGGGCTACAAAATGAAAAGTCAGATGCCTTCTGCTTTCTGAAAATGTAGTCTTTTATCTTAAATGGATGCCTGCTAGTATCTGTAAGAGTAATGAATAATGAAATCACTTTATCAATGAATGCTGACAGTATTTGATCTTGGGGTATCTTGAACATTTTTATTTCATTTTCTTCAGAGAACACCTATACTGCAATATGGACACCAAGTAGGAGATTAACCTTTGTCTGGTAGACCCTGAAGAGAAAGGATTACTTTAGTTGCTAATGAACTTTAGTCTCCAGCATAGAATAATTAAGATAGGATATAAGGAGTTTCAAGAGCATCTTGGGGATGTGACTAGATTCAAATTAATCTTTCCTTTTACCATTTACAGGTCAGCTTACTAAGGGCTGAGATGTCTTGGTACATGAATTCCAAGAGGGACATAATGATATCTTTGGATAAGCTACTCTAGGGTTAATTAAATTCAACAAACATTTATTCACAATTCAGAAGCAACATCATAGGAGTTATAGGGGTACTATGGTGACTGAAAAAAAAAATGGTTTCCTTCAGTAGATTGGCTTGGTGACCATTTTAGGCAGAGGTATAGAGATTTGAAATGTAAAACCTGTCATGTCTTCCCACATTGACATAAAGTTAAATGTTGTACTCTTCATACAGGGTTTTAGTTGCTTCTCAAGATGCCCAGTTTCAAAAGGTTCCAGCTAGTTCTCACATCACAACATATGACAGTATTATAAAGCAGCATGCTAGAGAAATGATGTAAGGATTTGATCTTAAGACTCTTATTAGAAATCAGACAATACATCTGTCTTGGATATTAGAGAAGACCTGAGAATAAAACAGTGCACAGAAAAGATGCATGAGCCAGCCAGTGGTAGTGCACACCTTTAATCCCAGCACTTAGGAGGAAAAAGCTGGGAAGAAAGAAAGAAAGAAAGAAAGAAAGAAAGAAAGAAAGAAAGAAAGAAAGAAAGGAAGAAGGAAGGATGCATGGAATTAACCTTGGAAATAGATCTTTTCAAAAGAAGTACAATCAGAGGGAAGGCATTAGAGAGTCATGAAGGGGAACTAAAAATAGGAAGGTAGATAAAGAGGGGGGAGGAAGGACCACTTTCCAGAAAGGCAGAAAAGGAGCACCCTTGAAGAATGGGGTGCCCCGAAAACCAAGGTACAGAATTTTTTACATTCCAGAGCTGAAGCACAAGAGTAGTCAGCATCAGCTGGAAAGATTCATGGGGACTAAAATATTCCTGAGAACTTCCTGGCCTTGAGGGTCACCATGGTTGTTGACAAAGTTTAGAGTAGTGGTAAGTTACAAAGCCTAGAATCAAAACTGCATTCTGCACAGTGTGAAAGGAAAGCCATGATAGTTTGCCATTTATTCTTAATACATGTTAGAAAGAACTGATGTCTCATGAAGACAGAATCTTACTCAACATTTGGGACACACACACTCTCTTTCTCTCTTTCTCTTTCTTTCTCTCTCTCGTTTCCTGGATTATGTTTTATATTTTATGGAATTTACTGTTTTTAAACTATTATTGTTAATTTTGTAAAAGCATATAAATATATAAATACAACTTGCTGAGTCTATTTAATGTTGCTCATATGTACATGCTTTAAAGGTTGGCCAGTTGGTATTGGATAGCTAGTTGAGGGATAATATATCCTCTTTAATAAAAATATAAGCTTACACATATAATCATGTAGAGAAGTTATTTAAATGCAATGTGTTCACCAAGGTGATTGAACTTTAAGAGATCATCAAGAATCGAAATGTTTCTCTCCACTTTCTAACTCTGTATTAATGATGACATGTACCCCGTGAGCATCATGGTTAAAGCTGGGAAAATTGCTTCCCTGCCAATGAATTGCAGACTTGAGGCCTTTAGAATTTCCTGGTACAGTGACTAATCTCAAATAACTTAAGAACAGATTATATTCACTAGTTATCTTATTGTTAAAACTCTCTCATTTTTCTAATTAAAAAATGACCATGTTGAACAAATTGTGGGGATTCCATTCCATCCCTCGGAAAGGGATCAGAAGCAAGGTATGTGAAGAGACTTAAAGCTTAAGCACAATTTTTTTTCATGTTAAACTCATCTCTGATCTGATACCACCATACTTTCTTCCTCTATCTTCCCATGCAGCATCGCAGTCACTAGTCCCAGAGAACAGTATAGTCTTTCGTTCTACATACAGTTGATCAGTTAAGGAAAAATGCAGACTTGTAGTGACCCTGCTCAATTATTTTAAAATTAAGCCTTGTCAATTCTTATCTCTTGATTTGACTGGTATACAATAGCCTTTTGTAAAACTGTTATGTTATGTCTTCATGTCTATCACAAGCTTTACTTTATTGCTGATAGCTTAAGAAGCAACTAATATCTCATATAAGACCAAGAAAATATTTCCAAAGATGTTATCTTCATGGTATGTATTTATTCCCCACAGACTATATATTGGTTGCAGTCATCAAAAATTAGTAAGAGGACATATAGTTAAATCAAAACATACTACGTATAAGCAACTATCTTGTATGGTGCATCTTTACATTTTAAAATATTATTTTAAATCTTAAAACACAGTGAATTACCTAGCAATGATTTCAATACAAATTTAAACCCATTGCACTTCATATGGCTTTCTGTTAAATTAATCAAGACCCTTCTGCTTGCATAAAACCTACTTAGTTTCATTATGGGTTCTAGGCTCCCCCTCCCCTTTTTGACCTCTTTCCTCTATGTACACAAATCCATCAACCTAATCATGTCACCTTTGATAAAATTTAATTTGGATTTCTCCTTAGTAATGCTTTCTGGTGGCAGTTAAATGGAATTTAATTTAAGAACATACAAAATTTAATAGAGCGTAATTGTCTGATTTGAGTTAGTAAAATTTGGCAGAAAGTCTAGACATTATATGATAAACCTATCTTTGACTAGGAAAAAAAGGTGTAGTTAATCAGAGTCCAACATTCAGAAAAGAGGAAGGGAGAGATCCTCTTGTAGAAGTTGTCTGTGTATTTAGTTGGGATTCTAAGTACACTAAAATGTCACTGTGAGCTTGTACCCACAGTATAAATTGTGGTGATTCTTGTTTTCCTACTCTATCACAAGCTTAAAACATAAGTATTAGTTAATAGGCATTCTATTTGTTAGAGGATAATTTAGGTTGGTTAGCTATTTTCCTTGATTTGGTTTTTGGACCAATGATGGTCAACTTTTATTGTATATGTGAATAACCCTATAACCATATGAAAGTACACAATGTGATTCCATGGGTTCTGGGCAGAGAAGCTCCTGAGCAGTTCCGTACTGTGTGAGTCTCAGGACTAGCCTTGAGTGTTAAGTTCCTTGACCTGGAAATGAAAACATTCAATTTGGCCAGCACTGTGGTTGCTACAGTTGTCCTAATAATAACATATCTCAGACATAACATGCATTCCCATCTTTTCATGATATTATTTTGGTTTCCATGTCACACAATGACATGCTGTATCTTGGCTCAGCCACCAACCTTTGAAAAGCTGTATTTAGAAAGGTATCCTATTCCATTGCACCATGAACAAAGCTGAGGCAGGTTATCATTGCAGAATGTACTCATTACTCAAGTTCACTTGGTTGACTCTCCTGTATCCCCCTCCTGTCATTTGTCTCCCTGGGCCTGTGAACCACTGTCCCTGTTCTCTCTCTTTTCCCCTCCAAGACCAGTCTTCTTAACTGTCCTTTACCCAGACTGGTTTCAATCTTGAATTCAGATCCATCCCATGCAGCTTCCTGACTGAGAATGTTGTCACTCCCATCTCTGCTCTTCATGAAGTCTTCCTAAAGACTCCCGTGGTGATATATTGTTTATGCTTTATTAAACCCACTGGAAATCAAAATAGCAAAGCAGCCATACTAGTTAGCCATGGATGTCAGTCAGTGGTGGCACACACCTTTAATCCCAGAACTCAGGAGACAAAGGCAGATGGATCTCTCTGAGTTCAAGGCTACCCAGGGCTACAGGAGATTGAATATGTCTGAAAAAAGTAACAGAGCTACACCTTTAATTCCAGAACTCATGAGAGGTTTTCAAGAAAGGAACAGGATCTCAGAGCTGGTATTCATTCTCCAGAAACACTGAGGAGGGGCATCAGTCTGAGAGTTGGTGAGAGCTCATGGAGACAGGATCATCAGCCCTTTCAGTCTGAGGTAGTGGTAAGAGCTAGTGGTTTGGCTGCTTTGCTTTTCTTGTCTTCAGCTTGAAGCTTGAACCCTGATATCAGTCTCGGGGTTTTAATTATCATGTTACAGATTCCCTGTTGCTCTCACAGCTCTGCTTGACCTGCTAACTCATCTTCTGACAGAACTGAGCAGGTGGCCTGAATTGTTAGAACTATATCAGTGTACATGATATTAGCACCCTAATACTGGAGCCTGTTAACTCTCAAATTATGTTTTCTCTAGGTTGTGTAACAAATGAATGCCCATCATTCAGCTCTGGTGTGACAGTAGAACTCTGCCTTAGCACATGTGCCCACATATAACATCACAAGTTATAGATTGTCTTACTCTCCAAAGCCTTGAATCAAAAGCCACAAAATTAACAGCTAATTAGTGTATAAAATGAAAGCTTTGCTTTAAAGAAAAGGAAGTAGTTATACAATTCAATACCAATCTAAAAGAATTTTCAGGTTGGGTCAATAAGAATAAATATTAATAATTAACAATTCGTACTGGTGTGTAATAATTTAATCAACAAGGAGCATGTTTTGTGCAACAGTGTCATTTGAAGGACAACTGTGAAAGAATCCCAAGATGCAGTATCACTTCCCTGGAATGTGCAGCATACGATTCATATGCCCAAGGGACAGACACAGCTGGGAAATGTGTTTTACCCAGAGCAGGGGACCAAGTGGGGCTCTGCATGAGAAAAGGTGCCAGAGAGCAGATTAATTTCTTCTGTTGTATTTTCCTTAACTGCCCACCTCGATGGGGTTTCTAGGGTAATATGGAAAGCCACTCCTTGTAAGTGTGTGTTCTGGACAATAGGTAAATGAACATTGTGTATCTTAGTCAGTTGGGGATGCTATCATTCTGGAAAAAAAAAGCCATTTTGACTAAAAACAATTTGGGTGGGGGAGTTTTATTTCATTTTATGGTTTATAGACTGTCATTCAGAGAAATCAAGAAAAGAACTCAAGGCAGGAGCCAGGAAGCAGGAGCTGGTGCAGAGGCCATAGAGAAATGCTACTTACTGCATTTAACCCCATGGCTTGCTCAGCCTGCTTTCTCATAGCGCTTCTGAGCACCAGCCCAGGGCTGGCACTACACACAGTGAACCGTGCCCCACCTCCCCACACATCAATCATCAACTAAGAAAATGAACAACAGATTTACTCACATTACAGTCTGGTGGGGGCTTTTTCTTAGCCATAGTTCCCTTTTCCAAAATGACTCTAACTTGTGTCAAGTTGCCATAAAATTAGCCAGTATATTATGTAAGAGACTGGGAAATCTTGTGGTCTTAGCATGTTACATCTAGGGTCACAGCATTCAAATACAGTACCTCTTGGCATCCAGCCATCATATTTTATTTAAGAATCTAGACTATTTGCCATCTGTCTGTCTTTCTATGATGATATGTCTATTTATCAGTGGACTTATATTTCAGCACTGTCCTCTGGAATTATGCTAGGATGAAACCCCACTTTTCCATTCAGCAATAGGCATGCCTTAGGCATGTTTTTAAATCTATTTATCTGTAAAACCTGATGATAGTAGTCCCCACCCACCATTAAAATTTGTTGTGAGGACTAGTAACAAAAAGTTTTCATTTAGAGGAAGAGTTAAAATTTAATTATTAATAAAGGTATATTCAACTAAGGGTCATGCAATTAAATAATTACTTAAAATTAATGCTTCCATATAGTACTATTTAAGTGACCTATACCTAGCAAAAAGGAGATATTTTATAAGTGTTAATTGTTATAATAACCATGATTATAGCTGTGGATTTAAGAAAAACCAGGGACTGTATCTTTAGATATGCTTTAATTAGTATAAATACTTAAAAGGTGCTTACGTGTGTGTGCTGAATTAGTGCTAGTTACCATCAGTGTTATTGCTGATTGTGACAGCAGATATCTTCCTTGTCTGTCCCAAAAAACTCCAAAGGAGTAAAGGTGGTTTGTCTGACTGCCTGTTATCTTTCAGAGTAACTGTTAGGGGTTACGTTAGGGTTGGTTATTTTCTGATGTATATTTTCTCTCTAAGCCACCAATAGCTTTATTTGTACTATTAGGGTATTCTTTATGGCCAGTGGGTTTTTCATCTGTTTATAATCCTATTTCAGAAATCCTAGTCTCTACTGTCCATTAAGGAACTGATCTATGCTGAGTCTTCAATGGTGTGAGGTTTCTTAGTTTTCTAAATTACTTAATAGGAAAATCCAGCTGGGTGTGAAATTAGGAAAGGTGTCTCTGGGATTACTTTCCTAAGCATCTAGAATTTTTTGGTACAGAGGTAGGTATGTTTGGTCACAGTCACTTAGAGTCAGAGGCAAATCTAGGACAGTGATGCTAAAGGGCATGTGTTAAAATACCTGTTTAAAAGAACACAAAGCATTTATCTATTAATTGGTGGTCATTTCAAGAATAGAGATTAGATCTGGGGTTATCTTAGTGGTTCTAGCTTAGCATATACAAGGCCATAGGTTCAATACCTAATGAGATGAGCAGAAAAAGAAAAAACCAAAGCTACATAATGTCCTTGAAAAGAATCCTAGAAAGAGGGAGATTATACATTGGGTTAAAAACAAACAAACTAACAAAAAACAGTCAGCACACTGTTGTAGTTGCATGCTGTCTCCTAAATTTTACAGCAAATTACTTTTCTGTTTCTGAAACCAGACTAAAATATAATTGCAGTCAAATGCTCTACGACTGAGCTATACCCCCTAAAATATAATTGCAAGGACAATTCTTTTAAATCTCAACAGAGACAGGGTTTGTCATAAATGCCATCATTTTTTGAAGTCAGACAGAACAGAAATCTCTGGAAAAGAATTTATACAAACATTGCTAATTTTAACCAATGCTTTCTCTTTCTTCTTTCTGTTTCTTCTTTTTGATGAAGGGCTTCGGCAGTGTGATCACTCCACTCTTAGTTCCCATCCGTTCTTTGCAGAGTCTGGCAGAAGGTCTATTAGTAAGTGAGAAACTCCATTTATGGGAAGAGCTGAGGGTGAGAATCTATCCAAAGATGGGAGCCCAGGGAAGGCTGCACCTCTCTCCTTGATGGAATGTGCTGTCTGTGATCTGGGACTCAGACAGTCCCTGTTTGCCTAAGGCAGCTTGTGTTGATGCCCTCCAGTTTGCACAAGCCCTTTTGATGTTTGTCAACAGGTCCTTTCAAAGCAGCAGAACAAAGTGGGGAGCTAAGCAATAACCTTACATGAAAGGGCACAGCAAAGCCCAGATGGGGGTCCTGCTGGGCTGCTCCCTTCCAAAGCTGTGACTGTACAGCCTAAGAAAACACTGCCCATACTGCCAGCAGATGAAACACCTGCCTAAACTGTAACCCACAACATTCATCCCACTGGCCAAAAAAATTTAACACAGACACTTATAAATCTTTTTTCTAGGAATGTTCTTATTGGACTCTAGGGACTATAATAGACTGACTCCACTGCTAACTATGTCTTTTTCTAGTAGATGTTGGTGTTAAAATCATCATCATTAGTATTTGGTTTTACTTCCATATCAACCACTCACTGGTTGAGCCTTAGTATTCTTTTATCAACAGAAGAGCTAAATAAAAGACCATGCTAAGAAACAAGACAGCCTAAGATGACTCAAATAGAGAGACCTCAATTAAGTGAATGCACACAACGTTTGGGACAGGCTTGAGGGAACTGAGGCAGATGTTGAGTTGCTAACAGCAGGGGATGTTGTTGCTAAATCCTCAGGTCAAAAGGTATCAGAGAGGCAGTCATGGAAGGTTGAGTGCCACAGAGCCATACTTCTCAGTGCTTTCTATTCATTGGAATCACCAAAGAGTAATTGAATCCTTTAATGTCTGGCCTCTTGCCCTAGAAAAGCTAATTGCTCATTTTTTTTTTTTTTTTTTTTTTTTTTTTTTTTTTGATCACCAGGAGTTTCACATCGGCCCAAGTCATAGAATGTAGTAAAGCATGACCATAGTGACAAATGTAATACTGTGATGAGCTCTTTTTTCTCTGGTGAGATGGTGTGTGTTGAAATCAGAAACCTTGTCTTTAGGACAAGAAGACTTAGCTAAACACGTGAATGTATGCCAGCTCCTCAGTGTGTCTGAGAAAATAGTGTTCTGTAAATGACTTTTTATTGTTGTTGTTGACAGATCTCCTATCTCAGTATTTGTTTTTTAAGTTTCTACGCCTGGATTATCAGCATCAACTTATCGCTCTTATCATTTCTCTAAAGAGCACTAACTCACAACAACTGCTCCACAATGGCTAATTGATGTGTTCATTCTTAAATTTCATGGTGACTGTAGAGTCACATAACATAAGACTTCCCAGCTTTTGCATTTCCACATGGACCTTATCACAGATGGCCACTGGGCATGGTGGTGGTCCTGAGCCTGTTTGTGCTCCTTGTTGCCCTTCCATTCCATTCTGTCTTACAGGAAAGTGAACACATGTGGGAAGACTGAACTTTTCAGCCCTGTGAGTCTCACTGATAACTGGTGTGGGTAAAGGAAGGACATGCCCATAGAGCAGAGGACAGGAGGAAGGAAAAGCAGAGAAAGCTCCTATCATTCCCACTCCTTCTGCTTCAGGAGCTCACAGTGTCCACTGTGTTATTTCCTGCCTGTGAAGTTCCCTAAATTTACAGCTTCCCTGGGTTTTGGTGGCATGATGCTTTCAGTCTTTCTGCTGTTTCCTGCCCCTGATATAACCTTGGTTACCTCATTGTTATTTATTTGTTATTTATTGTTATTTGACCTTTTGGGGTACCCCATGCTTGTAAAACCAATTCCCTGTATTGAATTCCTCCAGCAAAGTTATTCTTTGGCATGTATTTTACTGATTGTACTCTGACTGTTTAAGTTTTTATTTAGACACCAGAACGTTCCTGGAGTTACCCAAGTGTAGTATCAGTTATAGCCAACTCTCCTCAAAATTTATTGTTTTTCGAAAATGAGTTATTTTGAATCTTTTTTCTTACCTTAGCATTTTTTAGTTGAAAATAGATTTTTAGTACAATATATTGTGATTATGGCTTCCCTCCCCCAGCTCCTCCCACCCACCCAAATCCACATCCTTTCATGCTTTCTCTCTTTCATTGGAAAACAAACAGGCTCCAAATAATAAGTTAAAAAATATATAAGATAAAAGAAAAGCAAGCACATTTGAATAGGTCAGAACCAACAAACAGGAAATCAAAGAGCCAAAGAAAAAGCTCAGGAAACATTGAATCAGGAAACATTGAATCTTGTGTTCTAATTTTTATCATTTTAAAACTTAATTACTACTGCTGATGATAATACAAGGTTTCTTAAATTTGGGGTTTCATCCATGTATCCTGTGATCTCAGCTCAACTCAATTAATTAGCTAATTTATTTATTTTTATTATTTTTTTAAATTAGGTGCATGTGTTACCTGGGGTGGTGGTGGTAGTACGTGCTTGTCTGAATGAAGGAACTCATGGAAGCCGGAGTCATTGGTTTCCCTGTAGCTAGAACTACAGGCTGTTGTGAGCCTCAAGACTAGGTATTCAGAACTGAACTCCGGTACTCTGAAAGGCAGTATACACTCTTAACCACTGAGCCATCCCCACAGAATCCTCAAACATGCCCAAACCCTTTAAAACTCCCAGAGGTAAAGATTTCTTTGCCAGAACTATTTAATGAAATAATACCTGAAGGTGAAAAAGCAAGCACAGATCTAGCCTTGATTTACACCGCCTTGCTTTTTCTTAAAACACTAAAGGATGTTTAGCAAGTTCACAAAAAGATAAGTTCCTAACATTTCATATCTTTCTTATATTATAATTTTTATTATTTGTGATGATTCTATATTAGCATAATTTCACTCTCCTCACCTCCTATGTCTTTTGCTTTCTCTCAAACGTGGGTGTAGCCACTTTCTCTTGATATGTATGTATGTATGTTTGTATATACATATGTATGTATATGTATGTATATATATGTATATATATATGAGTGTGTGTGCATATGTTGTGTGCATGTGTGTGCATGTTTGTGTGTTTTTCTAAATAAATACAATCTGCTCAGTCTGTATGCTGTTACATGTATGTATGACCATTTGATATTGTATAACCAGTTGGTGTGCTCTTTTACAGGGAAGATTGTCTCTCCTGCTCTCAGCACTCCTCAATTGGCTATAGTTCTGTCCAGGATTGAGGCCTCATGAGATTTCCTCCATCCATTTTAGCAGGTCCATTGGTGTCATCCTTGTTTATGCTATTTTTAGGCAGTAATTTTGGTGAGACTTCATGAGTGTAGCTTCTCTGAGTTTCTAGGATACAAAATGTCACAGCAAGTTTCTTGTCCAGTCTTTTGCTATCTTTCTGTGTCCTTTCCTGCATCATTCCCCGAGCCTTACATACCAGAGCTGTGTCTTATCACTTAGAACTAGGCTACACCACTCTGAAATTTTATCAGCTGTGATTTTCTCTGATCGTCTCCTCCTGTTGCAAAGAGAGGTTTCCTTAATAACAGAGGAGGAAAACTATAGTTGTTTGTGGATATAAGGACAAATATTTAATATTTAGTTAGGGATTATGCTTGCTTAGTAAAATGGTAGTCATAGGTTCTCCTCCAAGATCCTTGATTTTACTAACCCTTAGTCATTGTCTAGGTTTCCAGAACTAGGCATGATTTCCTTGTTGTTGAGTGGGTCTTAAGTCCAAATACAGAGCTGTTGGTTACTACCAAGGTTTGAGTACCACTTTTGTACCCTGAGGGTTATTGTGCCATCCTAGTTGTTTTTATGGTTCATATGTCATGGCTGAGTAGGACTATAGGTTGCCTCCCCACACCCTGCTTTTTGGAAGTTTTCATTGTGCCTTCTAGTACCATGAAAGATACTCCTTAGGAAGGAGGCATTCAGATCAGATCCAATTTGGGTTCCTTGGGTCCTGTGTCTGAAGTGAAGGTGGCTTCCAAAATAGGGACTTGTCTTCAGGTTCTGGTGGGCAACCAAAGGGCATATATTAATATTCTGCAATGCTTTATGTGTCACTTAGACAACCCTGGCCAACAACTCAAAAGATGACTTCTCATGCTTGATGTTGAGGTTTTTGATAGTCTTCTGGTTAGAAGAAATATTGTCAGTCCAGACAGGAAAATTCCATTTAAACTATATATGTATGTAGACTTACATATACTATTGGTATGTTAGCTAATATATTGACTCTTTCAGACATCTGTGCTGTTAGTTTACCTTCCTCCCTCCTCCGTGTTCTGTATTTATCTCCCCCCATTTCTTTCTATCTTGTCCTTGAATCATTTATACCTTGCTATTCCTTTTCCATTGCTCCTCCTCATCCACTGCCCACAATGGTCACTTTTTACTTCCATGGTTTCTGCAATTAGTCCAGCTTACAAGCTCATCTAAACGAGCTAGGAACAGATAGAGAGTCCATAATGTTTGTCTTTTAATGTTCCCCTAATAATCTGGAAAGCAACCATAAAATGTTTCTTAAGCTGTAAGCCCAGCCTTTCTAAAAGCACGTGTAGAAGTCAGGTTTCTTAAATAGCTCATATCTCAGTTTTTTTGGTAGTTTGTTAAATGCTTGTGTAGCATTCTAGGCAAATCGTGGACACAAAATAAATATCTGTTGAATGAGTGGGTGAACTTTAAAAACTCTCAGATAAATATTTTCAGCTATTATATATTAACTATTTTTAGACAGAATAATAGTTATACAGGAAAAGCTTATAGCTAGCTTTCTAGAATTATCTTGGTTTGAAACACAGGGAATGGGCTTCAGACCATAGGAGTCAGCAGAGCAAAACTCAGATGTTGACAGTAAGGATTAATGAACCACCTTCCCTTAATTGATAGCATCCAGTGTCCAGTGTGTACTCCCTTCAGCCTTTGTCAGTTGGCAGAAGACCCAGCAGTTAGACATGCTCTATTGCTGGCTGAAATTAAAAAAGAAAAAAAAAAAACAGGTTATGTAATCTTCTCAATGCTATAGATGATGCTTTTGTAAAGTTGCAGTTGAAATAACAGAATAATTTGTAGGGGAAGAGGTCTTTGTGATTCATAATTTACTAAGTTGCATGTTCTAATTTATTGAGTTGACCTGAACATAAAAATTGTCCAAGAACATAATTAATGTGTAACACTTATGGAGTAATGCAGTCTGTACTCACACTATATATTTGACTGTTTTTATAAAGAATGTAGGTAAAGTATGAACTCTTGGAGGTTTTGTGATGCGACAGGGATTGGAAAATACATTCTAGTTTCTTCAAGTGGGTAGGAAGGTATGCCTAATATTGATCTAGATAGTAAGCAATTTTGTGCATAGAATTTATGTTAGATAAATATGAATTTCCTTAAGGATAAGGTGTTAATATAACATTTTACAGAACAAATAAGAAAAGCAGTTAAATCAAAGCTGTTTTTAAGGAATTCAGTTATCATCTCTTAGACGGTATTATCTTTGTGTGGGAATACTTTTCCCATTCCTGTGATTCAGAGATATATGAAGTGAAGTTGAGCTAACTTTTGTAACTACATGCATCCTTTAAAGACCATGTTACAGTGACCCTCCTTGGAAGGTCTGTAAGAAGCCCTTCTACTCATATATAAATGCTGAGTAACTGCAGAAATCTCATGACTCAAGTTACAACCTGAAGAGCTGCTTCATAAGTCCAAAATGTCTTAGGTCACCTGGACTATGTTTATATTTCCTATAAGTATGATTAAATCTACAAGTAATGAGAGACCAATAAGAGGAAGAGATTAGCATAGTAGATGCAGACAGACGAGAGTCAGGTGGAAGGTCACTGTGTGGAATCATATGTTGATTAGAAATCTACATAGAAATGTAAACATGATAGTGACAACTTTCCTATGCCTCAACACCCCATTTGATAAAATCAGCCTCCTTTCTTAGCCTTAGGCTCACTTGCAATGTTAAAGTATGTTGGCGTATACATGGGAGAACAGACTGAACAGACTCTTATATTTCAAAGGATATGTCCAAGGTCTATTTAATTTCCTGGGCCAGAGGCAAAAGGACCAGCTTGCCAGGCAAATGCTACCAGAAGCAAGGCCTCACCATCCAACATGAGTTGTCTTCATATGTATCAATACACACAAAAGTTGTCTCCATCATAGGAAAGTAGTTTCACATACTTATCTCCACTACTTACAAAGCAGCTATTTAAATGTTACATTCATTGATTTATGAGTTTTCTCCAGGAACTCAGTATTTATTCAGAGTAGACTCAAACTTTCAAACTCTACTGGGGTCTAGAATCTGGGCCCAACTCCTTATCTCTGAAAAGGATTATACAACTTTCTTCCAAATGCAATGTTCTTTTACACATCCTAATATCCACCAGAAAAATGTAATTGCTCTCTGTTTTTTTTCTTTTTTTAATGTGTCGGAAGTCATATCCTTATAGTTACTCCCTGTATTTGGCAGAGTGAACCCTGTGGTTATAGGCCATGTAAGATTGGTGTTGAGGTACTCAGGGTTGACATGACCATCTTGAACTAAAGGAGTAAGAGATGTCCCAACCCTATCTTTCCTGAATTCTCCCCTGGAGGTACAGTTTTCAATATAGAACAAGCTGTAGAACTCTTTCTTTTTTTTAATTATTTCAAGTTAGGGAACAAGCTTGTTTCACATGTAAGTCCCTTCTCCCTCTCCCTCCCCTTACTCCATCCCTCCTTCCCCACCCCCAACCTACCCCCTACCCCATCCACCCTCCACACCCCAGGCAGGGTAGGGCCCTCAACGGGGGCTCTGCAAAGTCCATCAAATCTTCCTGTGCTGGGCCTGGGCCCTTCTCCATGTGTCCAGGGCCAGAGTATAACCGTTCACGTGGGATGGGCTCTCAAAGTCCCTTCTTACACCAGGAAAAAATGCTAATCCACTTCCAGAGGCTCCCTGGAGTGCAGAGGCCTCCTTATTGACATCCATGTTCAGGGGGCTGGATCAGTCTTGTACTGGTCTCCCAGATAGTATCTGGGGTCAATGTGTTCTCCCTTGTTCAGGCCAACTGTTTCTGTGGGTTTCTCCAACTTGGTACAGACCCCTTCGCTCTTCATTCCTCCCTCTCTTCAACTAAATTCCAGATTTCAGCTCAGTTTATTTCTGTGGATGTCTGTCTCTGCTTCCATGAGCCACTGGATGAGGGCTCTAGGATGGCATAACTCTTTATGGTCATCGGAAATGACTTGATGCAGAAGAGATTTATTTTGGCTCATGTTATGAAAGGGATTTCAGTTATTTGCAGCAAGGATGGTAGAGTTCATCGTGGTGAAAGTACCTGTCACTCCTCATAGCACCTTGGAGCAGGAAGCAGAGAACAGCATAGTAAAGTTCAAGAAGCTGTCCCTAATAAGGTACTTCTTGCAGTCAATCCCCCTTCTAAAATTGTCAAAACCACTTTAAAAAGTACCCCAAATTAGAGTATAGTTGTTAAAAACATGAGGAACATGCTATGTTCTTTTTTAAAAAAAAAAGATTGTATTTATTATGCATACAACATTCTGCTTCCATGTATATCTGCACACCAGAAGGGGGCACCAGATCTCATTACAGATGGTTGTGAGCCACCATGTGGTTGCTGGGAATTGAACTCAGGACCTCTGGAAGAGCAGTCAGTGCTCTTAACCTCTGAGCCATCTCTCCAGCCCCCAGAACATGTTATATTCTATCCATGATGAAACCAGTAAAAATATGATATTGTGGCCCCACTTGTTAGAAATTATCAAGAGTCTAGGAAAGCCTTTCAGATCATGAAACCAATGATGGCCTCTTCTACAAACAGTATCCTGCACAATAACATAGGTTACACACCCAGGAAACTATCACTATGTGGATGGTTTTTGCTGCCACATGGGAAATCAAACCCCGGGCCTTGTTCTGTCTAAGCAAGTCATTTATTTCTGAAATACAGTCCCAGGCTGAAGGGAAGATTTTAGTAGTACATTATTTTTTAAGCCTCATATCTATTTATTATGTGCCTAGGAGGCCACACATGCTGGGGCTGGGGAAGCAATATGAATGGTGACAATCAGGGATGGATTATTTTGATAAGTACAACCCTATGCACACATCAGAGTTCATCAGAGCAACTTGAATTCCTCTGGGAATTGTAAATTGGAGTCATTGCTTCAAACTTGGTGCTACTGGAACCATTCTCTGTACTGGAGAATCAGAGTTCAAGAAAAGTTAACTTTAGTGTCCAGATGTTCTAGAGGAGGTGGGTAATCCCATCTCCAGAATATGGCTAGAGATGTCCAAACTTCAGCAGCTTCTTGTCTATAGTTGCAGAGAAACAAGCTGCAGACATGTCACCTTCCCTCCTCCTGCACCTGGTGTTCCCCTTTTCCTTGTTAGCATTTTCAAAGGTAGATACATCTATGAGGATGTGATTGTCACTGCTGTTACAGAAAGCAAATTCTCTTCCAAACAAGAGAGAGGTCTTGAAGGAACTGACTTTTACAGCACTGTTAAAGTAGTAGCTGACACATAAACATATTAAATGTGGAAAGCAGCTATTATTAAAGAAAGTGTTGCTGAGTATAATAGACACTAAAATCCCAATGGCTTCAAAGAATGGCATTCTATTTCATGTCCAGATCAAATGTAAATGGAATTTGAGGAGAGGATAGTAGCTGCATTACTATTCAGAAAGCAAAGCATATGAAGGATGTGCCTTGCTTCTACTCCAGGCTTCTGCAGTTGTTGTGAACACTGCTGGATAGCTGGCAGAGAGTGGGAGAGCATGAAGGATGGCCAGCTTCCATGTCCATCCTGAAAGTGATGCTTATGCTTGTCCATCTTCTTTGGTCAGTCCTTAGTTGCAGAAGAGCCTGGGGAAATTAGCTGTGTCTCTGGTAGAAAGAAAATGGAAAATCACAAAAGCCTGTCTTTCTCACCTCCAGCTCTTTGTCACCATACCCATCCTCCCTTGGGGTTCTTATGCTTTCTGTCCACCATGTATCACTTTGATCAAATGGGCCTTCCAAACTGCATGCTAGCATGGGTGGTTCAGTGGTAGAATTCTCGCCTGCTAAACTGCGTGCTACATGCTTCAACCACATACTTGCTCTTCTCTATCATTGTCATTTAACATTATACCATGTGTCCTCTCAAATTGCATTCACATATTCCTTGTTAACACTAATAAGGAGTATTAGGAACATTTTTTTAAATCTTTGCTTCCATACAAGTATGGATATCAAATAAAGCAATACATGCACAAATAGTTCTGTTCTCGACATCTACTAACAAACCTTTTTAAATAACGTATACAGGGTTAAAGGGCTGGTTATTAACTGAATTTAGCATTTGTCATCTGTGCACCTGCATCCTAATGTGTATGACCTTTGGATTAATAGAAAGGAAACAGACTCTTCAAAGACGATATTCAGGTAACCTCTTCGGGATTCTCAGACTAGTCTTCTCATATTGACATTAGCCAGTTTTGAAATTCAGACATAATGTGTACACATAGAGATTTGACATTTGAGATGAATTTACTTTTTTATTCAATTATATCATGGAAGGGAGAAACAGTAACTCGGGGTAGAATGGAGAAGTTATAGGAGTGAAATACTGTAATAATGCAGCCAGACCGGATGAAGAAAAGATGACCAAGTAGCCTGACTCTGAGGAGTAGTGACTCAGCACTGACAGAGATGGAGATGATGTTACATTATCCTTTCATCATATACTACCAGTTTAACTGTGCAATGTATAGAATGCACACACACCACCAGCTTAACCTTGGAATGTACAGAATATGCACATGCTGCCAGTTTAACTATGGAATATGTAGAATATGGCTGATCAAGGAGAAAACTGGTCATTAAGCTTCTTGGGTTTTTTTTTTTTCAACATAGTGAGTTAAAAGAGCACAGAAATCCTGTCCTGTTTGTGAAATCTCATGCTGAAAATCAAACTGAAAGGGATTTTAAATACACTCAGGCTTACAAATGGACCCCAGCCTTCAAGTTCCTTTGTAAGTTGTATCAAAGTACTTGAAATCACCTTGTATGTTTTCTAAATTAGTTTTGTTTGAATTTCAATAAAAACTAACCTCATGAAAACCTCACCATTGTCTTTCTGTGGTCTCATGATAGCAGAACAGGAACTGTACTTTAGCTTTTGATGATGAGTGCCAACTGTGGGGCTGTGCCCAGCCGTTTTTCTGTGAGCTGTAATATGTCTTCCTTTGACAAACCCAGGATCAACTTCAGAGTTGGGACAGGATCTAAGAAAGAAATCACATGTCCCAAGGAGCATATGAAAAGGTGTGTGTGTCTTACCTCAACCTTAGTTTATAGAGGAGAGGCACAAAGAAATAGACTGGTGGTTTCATTGTCAACACAGCCACAGATGGCCTGCTGTGCTACAAACTCTTCTGGTCCTCCACTTTTTGTGTGACAATTTATAAGGACAGTGTTTATCCCTCCTCTTTGCATCTTGTCTCCATGGAGGCCTAGAGCAAGGATAAGAGTGATCACTGAACACTAATTTGAATATAAAATCCATGGCCATTTGAAAGGGAAACCTTTTGGAGCCTGTGTAATAAATCCCTGGGGAACTTGAGAGAGATGAACTGTGCCTAATTGCATCTGACATAACTAAAGCACACAGGACTCTCTGAAGAGCACAAGGGCTGATTCCCCAGATCCTCTGCTCAGCACTATTCAAAGTCCAGAATAGTTCATGCATTTAGCTAATCTACAGCTGTGTGGTTAAACCTCCCCCAGCCTCCTCCTAATGGCCACGAATGAGAAATCAACCCTATAAGGTTATATCATTAAATGATTGTTTTAAAAAAATGGAAAAGAATGGGAGGGACTGTCTGACTCATGGGTTGGAGAGCCATGTATTTCATCCATCCAAGTTGGCTGCAGAAAACAAAAATTGCTCCTACCACAACAGGGATGAGTTTGCTGGACCAAAGTGGCCTCCTGTTGCTGGGAGCAACTGCTGTTCAGCATGGGCAGCTGCAAACACAGCATGCTGGTCGCTGGCTGGGTGGTCCTGGTGAGGTAGAAATCTTTAGGATTTCCTGGGTGCTTTCTCACACACCTCTGTTATATCTACCTGTGAATTCTTTTAAGAAATTCCAGGACAGTGAGCATTGTTGTAAATGATTCTTGACCATTAATGAGAAGGTTTTTTTTTTTTTTTTTTTTTTTTAAAAAAAAGGAAGCATTCATTCCTGGTAGGGCTTGGTCAACAGCATCATCTTCCACTGCTTGAGACTGCCCAGTGAGACTGTGGGTTCATCATGTTTGGAATTCGGCACCCAGCACAGAATACCTGCCATGCTTTCTTGACTGGACAAAGCCCTGGAAAATCAACCACAGTCAGAGGCAAAACATAACTTCTCAGTACAGCATCATCTTTTCATTGTAGATTTCCTTCTTCTCATGGACTTGACTGTACTGGGTATTGAACAGTCCTGAGCTCTTGCCTTTGAGAGTTCAGTTGGAACAGGACTGAGGTTCTGGGCCTAAGAGACAAATGAAAAGGCTGGTAAGGCTTACTGAGCACATATTTGATCTCCTTATGTTTCTGTCCTCTCATTTACAAAGTGACTCTTGGTGCTCTCAGCTCACAGGTTTATTGGTGATAATTGAGTGAAATAATCCATGAACTCCCAAGCCTGTTACTCTTCCAATGACCTCCTGAGGTTCCCTCTCTCTATTCATTTTGGGCACTAGTTGGTGAGCATACTAGTGCATATTTGAACTTGGTTTCAATGCACATGGGTTTGGAATCACTTTGGGCATACCTGGACTCTGGAATGCTTCACCCACTCTTGAGTTTGAGGATTATGGTATATTTTTCAGAAGTACTAAAATTCCCCGCTGTACTCTTGCCTTAGCTGGGCTTGTATAAGGGGGCCAAAGGAAACCCCATAATCTTTGATCCAATTGAAGTATGCACTGCTTGTCTTCTGTGTTCTAAGCAATAGGTTTATACCTACATAATGCTTAGTAAGGGCCATGCTTACATGTGTCAACTAATTTAATCCTCTTAAGAATTCTGAAAGGCACTTTCTTTCTCTCTCTGCTTATAGAAGAAGCCAAGAGACTTTAAGCAGCTTGCCCAAAGTCCTATGAGGCCATATCACTAAGTGTCCAGATGAGGATTCAAGTTCAGGCAGTCTTGCTCCTGAATTTATGAATTATGAAGGACACAACAATGAGAAGTTGTGTCTTATTATTGTGGCTTAGCCCAAGTCACAAAAGCATGGTTGGTGTTCCGTGGCAGGTGCATGTGTGTGCCAATGATTCTTTGATAACTAGCCAATTTCCTTTGCTCTCATCATCCAATTTATAGAATCATAGGGTTTAGAATTTTAACCTCTTCAATTTGCTTGGCATTTTTTGTCATTGTGTTTGTCCCCTATGAACCAGATGTGCAGGGACTTGTTTTATACCATTATACAACTATTACAAGAATAGCTAAAAGGTCATATACATCATACAAAAAGCCTGGGAATAAACTTACTAAGGAGACTTCAGATGGATTGTTAAAATGGAGAGGATTTATCCCCCCCCACCCAGTTCAACCCTTCTCTTTGCAGTTTCCTCACTCACTCCAAATCTTTGGTTAGGTATTTTAGAGATTAAAAGACAGCATAGCAAATCATGTAAAGCTAAAACTGAGATCACCCAGAAGAGGGAGACTGGTGTTCAGACTCTTAAGATAGACAGTGGAGAGTATGAAAACCATATCCTGTTGTAAAGACACCATGTTCCTTAATGATATGTTGGATTGCATCCTTTACATTTTCATAAAAAGAAGTGTCCAGATTGCTCTTTGGTAGTAAACTTATTCTCCAAACTATATTCAAGTAGAATTTGAATGTTTAGACCTTGTACACACACAGGAAAAGATATTAGCCATAATATTGCAGGAGCCACGAATTCCAATCTGTAGATAGGATATAAGAGGTAACAATGTCCACAATTTTGTGCTGAGGTGTTTGAAATTACTCTGCTTTCCTAGATGGAGGCCACACCCAATTCTGAGTCATGAATAATGTTGGCAGCTCTGCTTCACCTACCTTTAACTGCTTACCTATTCATTTACCTCATGTATCTCATACTACAAAAGAGTTGGACTTTATTATATGTTGGATATAAAAATATGCACAACTCGTTTTCTAAAAAGACTGTAATCAGGCCTAGGAAATGCTAGTAATTAGCTGCATGCATGGGTAAGTCCAAGCTAGTTTCCTGAAAAACCAAGAGACATATGTAACCTTTCCTAAGCTGCAGGGCATGCATATTATTTGAACATTATTCTAATGCCAATGTACTTTCTTCATTTTTGGTGAGGAGGGTGATTAGGATGATAATAGGAATAATACTTGGGCTTAGGGAGCCTTTGACTTAGGTTTACCACGGTGGTTTCTGGCTCTCCAGTAAGCTCGTCAGACTGAATGTTAGCTTTGGATGGAAGTAAGGTTTTCATGCCTCTTTCCCTCTGGGCTTCCTCTTTCTCTAATAAAACTACTCATCCACATTCCTGTCTTGAATACCAGCACTTAAAATGAACTGTCTATATCTGAGTCACTTTAAAAAAAGTAACTCAAAAAATAGCAGAGTTGTTCACTCTCTTTTTCCACCTGGCTGCACCTGTCACATACATGTACTGGTCCCTGACATGAAGCTCTGATATTGATCTGGAGGTTTATCGATCTCCCACTTAATATAGGGATACTGTCTACCAATAACGTGGGTGGTTCCAGAGGCACTCAGTTAATCTTCTTTTGTTCACTTACAAAATGAAGAGAAAGTCTTTACTAGGGTGACTATTGAAGCAGTCCAGTGTGCATTACCCCAATCTGAGCCCTGGAATCTGATGAAATACATTTTAAGCTAGCTTCTGCTTTTGCTATATTAATTTGGGATTGGATTTCCTCCAGTGGTTCAAATGAAATGAGAGCATGATCCTAAAGTATTTAGTACATTGTCTTCCCTCTCTTCTTAATTTGAATCACAGTTAACTCTTTGTAAGATGTTTCCACAGTAGGAAGGGTACACTTCTTCCCTCCGATATTTGAGGGGGCTCCAGTTTCACCTCTGTGGTTCCTCAAAGAAAACTTGAAGCAGTTTCTCTTCTCCTTGCCTATTTCTTATTGATTTTTCTGTTTATCATAAGGCATTTAATAAACTACTCGCAATGTCATTAGCTTAAAACAATAGTAAAGGTTACTTAGCCTATGACTGTGAAATTCAAGTGGAGTTCAACAAGAAAGGTATGTCTCTACTATGTGGAAACATCTATCATAGCTCAACTGATCCAGAAGAAGGTTTCCCATTCCCGGTGCCAGTATATTGTCTTATTCTTCAGATTTTAAGTTAGCTCATTCACAAAATAGAGCACCGATGATTTTCCAGATGTCCTTACATACTCTGTGGATCCTATAGTGAGCAAAATAGACTAAAGAACCTTCTGAGATAGGATTTAGCCTTCAAGGAATGAAAGTCAGGGAATAAGTAAACAGATAAAGTATACTGCATGTTAAGTAGTAGAAAGAACTAATCAGAATTAAATAAAGAATCATGAACAATAAAAATAACACTGTAGTTGTGAATACTGGAGTTTGGCATAAGACACACATAGGAAAGGTATTACACAGTCAGACTTGAAGGGATTGTTGAGGGACTAAGGGACTAGCTATGCGGTTGCCTGGGAGAAGGACATTCAAGACAGAGAGGCTGGTGAGATAGATCAGTGGTTGGTTAAGAATGCTCTGTTACACAGGACTTGAGTTTGGGTCCCAGTCCCCTGTCAGGCCTCTTAGAGTCACTTATAACTTCAGATCTAGTGAATTTGATGCCTTCCTCTGGCCCCCATAGATACCTGCATACAACAACATGGTGTACATACACACAGATGCATAAACATACACCTAAACAAGAATAAAGGTAAATCCTTTTAAAATGAATACAGAGATATGTGTGGGTCACCAGATTTAAAGAATATAAGGAGTCAGAGAAACTGGAGTTGCCTAGCAGGAGAACAGAACAAAGTGTGGGAACAGGTTATGAGCATGCCAATGGAAAGCCTGATAAACAGCTATAAGGACTTCAATTTTCATCTTAAGAAGGGTGGGAGACATTGAAAGAGTTTTAGAAGAGGGAGTTGTTATGATTGTGATTTATGGGATCCCCTTCATTGCCCAAATCCTCCCACATTACCCTCTGAACTCATAACTTTTCATCTGTCCTACAACATATTTTTCTCCCTCCCTCATACTAAGATTGTATGAGGGGAGATGCCCTACCCGGTTATTAATATTTTATCCCCACTGCCACAACCCAGTGACTGTGAATCATAGGTTCTCAATAAACATGTGTCTTTTACACTGCAGTGAGTCAATAAAAGCCAGCCTGCATGCTAATCTTTAATCTTTTTTATTTATTGCTGCAATTTCTTTAAGACAATTGATAACAGTAAATCACAATTTCAAAGAATGGGGAAAAGACATAAGAGTAGAAAGTGATAAAGAAAAAGGAAAGAAATTCCCTAGAACTGTCATGATGCCCCCTTTATTCTGAGAAGCCCAGCTTCACCTTTGCACTCTGGGGTCGCCAATGAGAAATGGTGTTGGTCCATCTATGAGATTGTAGGCCCTGCCTTTCACTTCCCTGGAAAGAAATTTTTACAGTGGATATTGGTTAGACTTCTGGTAGGGAGAGAAGGGTGCTTTGCTTTGGGATTATTAAAAGGATGACAAGGGAGAAGGTTCAAGTCACTAGCATAATTATATATTAGCAAAATACAAAGTGATGGTTATAATATGTGTATGTTTGTGTATGCATGCACACCTAAGTGTACACACAATGTACGTGGACAAAGGCTTCATTACTATTTCAGTATACTAATTGGTATATGCTGTATGTTTAGTATTAGGGATGGAATGTCTTCTTTCTTCGCAGTCTTAAACTACAAAAGAGTACTACTGTATGTCTCAGATTTATGTTACTATAAAAAATATATAAAATGATACGGTAATAAAGAAAAATAGAATCATTTTGGCTTCTAGTTTAATAAATTTTAGTTTATGATTAAACAAGTCCTATTACATTGAACATATAGTAAGGAAGCATATAATGATGGGAGCATTCAAAGCAGAACTTTTCATACCAAAGAGTGAAATCGGGAATAGGAAAGGGCTTGGGGCTCAGTCAAATTGAGGGTCATGCCTACTGTGGCCTATGGACAGTCTACAAGATCCAACCTCTCCAAAAGTGCCACTACCTCCATGAGTACCACCTTGTGGGGGGAGTCAAGCCTTTAATTTAACATGGGCCTTTGCAGGATACTAAACTATAGTAAAGCTTAACAATTACAGCCCTGGGTAGTTACATAGTGGAGGATGAGTGCTGAACAGAATGTACTGGGAAGAAAAACATGCTGGTAATGGCTATATCACTAGAATTTCTTGAATATCAACATGATGAATTGCCCTCTGAGCAAGGTGTGATGTTCCTCATGCTTCATTTAATGGGTATGTTCAGGAAAGGGTACACTGAGGATCACCTGGAAAACCACACTTGATGTGTCTCGTTAAGTCACAACATATTCAAACAGGAAAAGAAAACAAAGGAAAAAATGTATTCAGTTGTTGGCTTAAATTGTAAAGAAAATAAGGCCCTGGGAGATTTGATCTTGTGAAAATTTGCATATGGGAAGAACAGAGAGGAAAACAGTCTCTGAGCCTGGAACCAGTCAAAAGGTATTTAGTTCCTTAAATCAGAAAGAGAATGTCTACACTACAAGAGTGCAAGTGTGGGTGCCTAGGGGCGGGGTGTGGAATTAGTGGGTGATGGCTATTGAGATGTCTCTGCCTTGGTGGGTGTGTTGGTTTCTTTTCATTTCATCACAAAGAGCTGTTATTGGTCTTGGAGCCTGCAAGGACTTCTGCTATAGCTGTACGTCTGTTTCTCTGCACTATGAAAAGGGATGCCTGGGAGTTCCAGCCTCAGCAACATGAACCCTGTGGATAAACTCCCTTTTTCTCTCTCTCCATCTGAGGAGTGCAGGCTTGCAGGCTTGCAGGCTTGTCTGCTCTGGATCCAGCCTTCTACATTGCAGGGACACCTGGAGCAGTGCTCGAACTCTGCAAAGGAGAGTACAAGCCAGGCCACGAGCCTGCAGTGATCATCAGGAACTTCTACTATATATTTTAAAACATCCCATCTTTGCATGTTGATTGATTTCCACTGCTGTACTATGTGGAGGAGAGACATGCAGCCAAGCCAAATAAGAACTAATTTCAAGCACATACCCAATTTGGAGAACTCCCCCTAATTACAGTGTCAGCATGAGTCTCTTACCCCGAACTGTTTTTACTGTTGTGACCCTGATTTGAAAGTCACTAAACTTGCTATGCATGACAAACTTGAATCATATTTTGCCCTCAAGTTTTAAGGAACTGCAATTTAATGCATCTGTAACAAAATAATCCACAAGTAAATGAGGTCTTCCCAAATTAGATGCCCCTTTGAGCAGGACAATGAGCAATTCTGTCCAATATGATAACATTGGCAGGCTCTGGGAATCTCTTTATTAAATAGTAATCCTTTCTCATATAGGATTTTGCATAATTTGGGGGAGAAAACTTATTAACCTGCTTGATCTTGAACAAAAGGCAGTGTTTCTCTGCTTGCTGTATCATCATGGCTGCAGGTGTTCCTGGGTGGAATTTGTGGCAACTTTACATTGTTTTATGCCATGGATATCTCCACACACACACAGCATACTTTGAACCCTACTTAAAGCAGAAAGCACTAGTGACCTGCCATCTCTTGCTGTTAATTTTCGACTTGCTTATATGAAAGATGTTTTTAATTTGTTATCTAGTTACTGTCCGGTACAAATGAAGGACTTGGAGCTACTAAAAATGTATCAGTGGGTGGTACAGAGAAATTTCTCTGCCCTCAGCAGGCTTATGTTTTGGCAAAGGATAGATTCAAAGAACAGTGCCAAACATTTAAGTAATCAATGTGTATACTTGGAGCTAAAGCTGCAAGTAGAGGAAGGGGTGAAGTAGAGTTAAGAGGAAATGCCCAGAGTCAAGCATTGCGGAGACATAGTGAGATCAGCAAAGACTTGGAGGAAGTGAAGGAGTGAGGAAAGGTCTTCTTGGTTATCATGATCTGATAAAGCAAAAACTCAGAGTGGTAACCACAAATGCCAAGATGGTCTTGGAGTTGATTGTGGAAGAAGTCAGGTGAGTAAAGGCAACCAATGCTAACCATGTATTTGATAGCGCTGTCTTTTCCATATTTTCTGGCCTGCATTATTTTTCCTACATGGGTTCAGTTGGGAGAAGCAAGGGGAGTCTCCAAATTAACTGGGGTCTTGAGTCATTGGTGAGATATCTGAATTTAATTGTTGTTTTGTTGAAATAGGATCTCATGTGGCATTTGGCTCAAGCCAACTTCAAGTTTATTGTGTAGCTAAGGGTGACTTTTAACTCTTGATCTTTCTATGCTCTCTCCCAAGTGCTGGCATTACAGGTGTAATGCACCAACCCCAGTTTATTTTAACTCTGTTTTGCATCATTGTAGTTGCTTAAGGAAAGTGTCAGCATAAAGATAACTCTGGCTAGTGTTTTTTACTGATAATTATCTGTTTAGGGAGGATGACCTTGTATGACAAGGAAAATAGGAGTGACCATATGAATGCAGAGGAAGTTGTAATTTCTAGATTGGGTTAGCAAGAGGGAGACTAGAGATTTTTCATATGATGCTAAGAAGAGTAAAGCTGAGGATAATTTGAGGGCTTCAGTCTGAGCAGCTGGAAGGACAGACTTGCTACCAGATGATACAGAAATAAGGATTGGTAAAGTGAATCGCAATTAATGTGGATCTCAATGGAGTCAGAGCTAGTTTGAAAAGCAGATGGTTTATTAGGAAAGTACTCATGCAATGGAGCCAGTCCTGTACAACAAAGTGGGTGAGGGAACAGAGAGAGCCACATGTGTGCAACCCTCATATTTAAGGACTTGCTATGTCACTCTGACTATGCCCAAGTGTGTGTGGTTGGCATCACCTGTGCCAGCCCCCAAGCGGACATGCCCAGCATTTCCCCCTACAGATTGGAGTCAGGAATTTCACTTTGGATAAATCATTTTGAGAAGATAGCTAGACATCTAAGGAGAGGTTGTCTAAGTCAGGAGAGAGACATGGGCAGGAGACAGAACTTGAGTTGTCAGAAGCCAGAAAGTGGACATGTTAGGAAGGTATATGTAAGCACAGGGGAGTGAGAACTGACAGAAAAGAAGATGGAGCTCTGAGTCCAGGGCACAGTACCATCAAAGGGGTAGGAGCCTTTATAGGAACCAGGCCAAGGCTAAATGGAAATGACCATTGATGCAGTAGGAAAGCCATGAAGAGATGACTGTGTTGGCAAAATGCCTTGAGGAGTGGGAGCTCAGAGTGCCAGATTGTGTTGAAGAGTAAAGAAGCCTGATTGCCAGAAATGACCGGTCTTTAGCAAAGTGGAGGTCATGGCCCCATCACTGGTAACTATTTAACAAGACTGGAATAAAATATTGATTGGACCAGCAGGAGGTTTTGTTTTGTATTTATTTCTGCCATCATAGTATGTTAAAAGACTATGCAGATAATATGTTGACAGAGTAATTTTAATGAGTGCCACTGGGGATTTGTTTTAAGCCCTTGGAAGATATTCAATTGTTTAATCTGGTTTTAATATTCCCAGACTGGCATGGATCTTAATTGTAATCAAAATTCATTTATTGGTAAATCAGCCAAGAAAATAGACACAGATTTTAGAAAGCCCCTGACTTATTTGAGTACATTAAATTATATTTTATCCATTTAGCATGAAGTAAAAGTGTTAGTTACATGCCTTATTAGATCTTAATAATTTAAAGCAGTGGTTCTCAGCCTCCCTAATGCTAGAACCCTTTAATTCAGTAACTTGTGTTGTGGGGACTCACCACAATAAAATTATTTTTGTTACTACTTCCTAACTGTAATTTTGCTACTGTTATGAATCATAATGTAAATATCTGATATACAGGATATCTGAGATGTGATCCCTGTGAAAAGGTTGGTTGACCCCCAAAGGGGTCACAACTAAATCAGTTAGGAAGCACTGATTTAAAGTGAGCCACAGACTCTTCAAATAATACCCAAGGTTTTATTTGTTTTATGTGCTTCAGTTCTCCAGTAAAAGAATAAACTATTTGAAGAAAACAACCAGGTCTTATAATTTTTATACATCTTTCAAGTCCAGCCATGTTGTAGACATAGTAGGTATGAAGTCAGTTTTTGCTGGCTGAATTGTCTGTTCACACTTTGGCTGATTTTGCTCCCTGACATGCATACCTCATTCCATAATGGCAAAGCAGGAGCAGATGACAACCAGAGAGAATACTTATGGTTAGGGAACAGACACAGTCTGTTTGAGAAATTGAGAGACAAGTAAAGACTGATATGTGTACCAATAAAAGATGGGCATGTGATTACTGGCAAAGGAACTGCAAAAGTGATAGGCATTGGCTTGATTGTCAGTGGAGGACAGGCCAACTTCCCTGCATTCTGTGCCCTGGGCTGTTTGTAGTGCCACTGGGTGGCAACAAACCTTGTGCTCTTTGGTTTCCTTAGTTCCTTTTGCCACGAAGGGCCTTTGCAGAGGGGGACTAGTTTACAAATTATACTTGTAGTTTTTTGTTTTTGTTTTGGTTTTTTGGTTTTTTGAGACAGGGTAAGCCTCTATGTAGCGTTGGAGCCGATCCTGCCACTCACTCTGGAGACCAGGCTGGCCTCGAACTCACAGAGATCCACCTGCCTCTGCCTCCTGAGTGCTGGGATTAAAGGCCAACGCCTGGCTCATATACATGTAGTTTTTGATGTACATGTCTGAAGTTATTTGGATGTTTTTTGTTTTGTATTTGGTAGAGTTTCTCTATGTAACCCTGACTGGACTAGACTTTGCTGTGTAGCCAGCCTGGCCTTGCAGTCACTAAGATTCACCTTATTCTGCTTCCCAAGTGCTGGGATAAAAGACATGTGCCACCATGCCAGAAAGTTTAAAGCCTTGAAACTCAAATTATCTTATGGTGGTTATGGAAAAAACATTGTAAGGAAGTTATTCCTAAAATACTCTCCCATTCTTCACCTCCACATATGAATAAGATAATGAAACATGTGTACAAAATAAAAATCAGTTAGTATGGTGCAGGGAATTCACCTTGCTAATTCAGTTGTTTTGAATACTTGCAAGCCTTACAAAAAATGTATAATTGTACATCCCCACTAATAATGCATGGGAGCTCCAATGAATTCTCTTTCTTTCCTAACAGTAGTTATTTTTCTAAAAATTAAAAAAAAGTAATTAAAAGGGTAGGGGGGACTAAAGAGATGACTCAGAGTTTAAGAGCACTGACTACTCTTCCAGAGGACCTAGGTCCAATTCCCTGCATCCACATGGCAGCTCTCAACCATCTGTAACTTAAACCCAATAGTTATTTACTTCATTTTCCACAAATAATCTTATTCTAAGAAGTATGATAAAAATATGACAGGTAGAATTTCTGAACTTTTAGAATACTGGCATGTATCATTAAAGCATCTTTAAGCCTTTAACATTATGTATGTGTCTTTGCTTTCATGATCTATGAAAAAAAAGCACATTTATCTGACTACAAATTTTAAACATTTTTATAAATGCCTACTGATGGATTATATATTGCATCTATAAATTATAAAATTCTGTTGTGTTTTCTGTGCATTTATCATTAGTTAGTTACTTTCATTTTATTTCATATTTTAAACATTCTCAAGTTCCATATATACTTAGAGTTTGTTGATTGCTGTTGCTGGAGCTTTCTTGCCCTGCCAGGTCCTGCCATGCTTAAGCTCCAAATAAGCACATAGACACTATATTAATTATAAAACTGTTGGCCAATGGCTAGGGCTTCTTATTGGCTAGTTCTGTCTTAATTATTAACCCATAACTAATAATCTATGTATTTCTACATGGCCTTAACTTACCAGAGAGTTTCTGACATGCCCTATACTCCTGGTCTCTACATGGAGTCTCTCTACCTACCTTTTCCAGAATTCTCCTCGTCTCCTAGACCCGCCTATCTTCCTGCCTCTACTGGCTATTGGCCAAATAGTACTTTATTCATCAACCAATAAGAGAAACATATATACAGAAGGATATTCCCCAACACAATGTAATTTTGCTTCCATGTTATTCAAACATTAAACATTTGGAACAATTTTAATTCACACTTCTACTTTCACATGAAGAGAAATGTTTTTATTTTGGTCATATACTCATTTTTTTCTTCCTATTAATGTGTTTATAAATTACATTCAGCATAGAGTTAATATTTCCATCGGATTACAATTATTGGATTTGAAAAATACTATAGTTACATTGTGAATAGCTTCATAGTTACCTAAGGGGAATTCATGCTAATAGTTTGCCATACTAATGTCTGGTCTCATGAGTACATTTGAAACATATGCAATTATCCCTTTATGGCCTTTCAGAAACCCATTCTTCTCCATCCTTTAGGCATCTGCCATAAAAGTTGTTGTATATTTTTTCTGTCATTTTATTTGTTTTATATATAAGCATAAAATAATAATATAATTATGATAGTTTAAATTAATGCAAAATTCTATTCTCTGTATCAACTTATTTATCTTATAAGGCAGTTTTAAAATATATACATGTTGACACATGAAAACTTTTGTAATCTTTTTAAATAATTGGATTAATGTCAGGATCTATGAACACACAGTAATGTGTTTATTCATTCTGTTGGTAGATACTATAGCTTAATTCCATTTGTCTTGTGGTGGGAGTAACTTTACTTGTGTCTCCCACACATGTGTCAAAGTTTGTCAAGGTATGTGTCTACACACACGGGCATTCTTGGAATATATGAGGGCACATTTTCAGTTTTCATTCAACTTACCATATGCCTCTCTGGTCCTTTGAGAACAATTAAAGTCTCTATCATTTAGCGTTTTTGGTTTAGATGAAAAAGGAGGCAAGGTATCTTTGCCTCAGTTGTGTTGGGATTTCATTTGCTAACACATACCATGTCTATAACAGTACCAGGTAGCAACAAGGATAAGCTTAAGTATGCTAAGTAAATCAAGACATGCATAGAAAAAAAAATTCTATAGCCTGACATATGGAACTTGAAAACATAACCGTAACAGAAACAGACAATACAACAGAGATATTAAGAGCATAGAATATCTCAAAAATAAGGTGATAATGGTTAAAGAGAGCAAAGAAGTAGTACATGAAAAAAAAAATCAGACACAAGTATTGAGTATTATGTGCTGCGTGTGCTCAAAGATGATCCGGAGTCCGTAAGGCTAAGATTTCTTTATTTAGATAAACACCAGCCCAAGTGCAAGCCAGAGCGTGCCCAGCGGCGGCAAGCTAGCGTGGCCAGAGAGAAGGGCATCCATGTATGCACTGTCCCTTAAGAATTGTCCCCTGGTCCTCTTTGATGTCCCCTGACCACTCCCTCGTGGGCGTGGCCAGGCACACCTGTAGGGGCTACTAGGAGGCGGGGCTACAGTGTCTCCCTACACACAAGTGTCTGTTTAAGAAACACCAAATAATTCATGATTATTTTATATGCTTAATCTGCAAAGGGATTTCTTAGAAGGATTATTGATAGAGATTTCCCTGAATGAGATAGTGTGATCCCATAGGCCAATGTTCTCCATGGATAAAATAAAAGGGATTTCAGGAAAGAGGAAAGCCAGCTAGTGCAAATATGCTCTCTCTTGCTGCATCTTTTCTGCCATGATTGGTGCCATGCATGCCACTATGCTTTGGTGACAAGCCCCGTCTTGGCATTCCCTCCCTCCTATGGGAAGATGAAACCTCCTGACCTATGAACCAAAATATCTGTCTTAATTATTTTATCTTAGGTATTTTTTATAAATTTTCTGAATAATGTTAATACTCAGAAATTTTCATGAAAGTTATATTCAGTAAAAATAAGCATTCATATAGGAGTAGAGGGACAAAGGAAAATTGGAGGAAGATTTTTCTTGTGAGTCAAGGAACAGGGGAGCATGGAGCTGAGCCAAAGCATGTGAATGTGTGGGCCTGACACACTCAGATTTCTGAAAATTCTTTGCCTTTGGGGAAGAAGTCAGTACTTTCCCAGAGCCTTCAATGTTTATTAGTTGGTATTTTTAGAAAAGGAAATCCAAAACAAAGGTGTTAGCATTTTGTTGAATGTGGAAAGTGGTTACTTTATCACTATGTTGGCTCCTTTTACACTGAATTGTTTTAAAAGGAATTCTTTGAAAGTCAGGAGATGGAGGGAAATAACCTTGGAAGAAAAAGGAGAAATGTCCCAAAAATATTTTTAAATATTAGTTCATTTCAAATAAAATAAAGTTTTGAGTTCTCTATTTACCTTATGACTTTCTCTTTAACATGAAAATGGAAATAAGTTAAGTCAACTTAGACAAATAATGTTTAAACAGGAGAATATATTTGGTATTAATTTTAAAAGGGCTATTTATTTTTGAATACTTTGTCGTAAATTAGTAAATCCACTGCTTAATTTTTAAAAAGTAAAAGAATGTCAGAATTATTTCCCTCCCCTGAAAATTCTGAACAGTCTAGGAAAGCCTTGGAAATGTGGGTGGATATCTTCCTCTTGGTCTCTTTCCTTCAGGAACTCTGACTGTTCATTATTTTGCTTTTGAGCAACTTGTTAGAGTCTCCTATGGCCTGAGGAACCATGCTTTAGCAGGTTTTCCATATACAAACTGGGTATATGGATTTCTGTAGAAGAAGGAACATCAAGTGTTGATTGGCCTGAGTAAAGCAATTCTACTAGCTGCACAGCATTTGGTGCCACCTATAATCGGTGCAAACTTCATTAAAGAAAATGACAGACGGCATATGGCTGCAGGCAAAATGCCAGTCTGCATGATGAGCCCTACCATATTCTAGTCCAGGATAAACAATGTTTTTAATCACCTTTAAAAAAAGCCGTCTTGTTTTTTGGGTTTTGTTTTTTTTTTCCAATAACCTCATTATTGAGAACTTGCATAATGAACTAATCAAGTCCCTTATTTAGTTTGTGAAAAATAGTAATAGAAATCTGGCAGCTGACTACTGAAGACTCTGAGGCCCTCAAGTAATGCTATGAGTTCTTCACATAGACAGTGTCACAGGTGACTGACCACAGAGCCACAGGTTGGCACACCTTTCTTAAGTTGTTTAAAGTATTGCTGTGAGAGTCAGAAAGCCTGTGGGCACAAAAACTGATGGTGAGAAGTGTGTGTGTGTGTGTGTGTGTGTGTGTGTGTGTGTGTGTTAGAGAGAGAGAGAGAGAGAGATGAAACAAATGAGTCTGGGAGGCAGGCCCTTGGACTCTTTGCAAGGAAACATAATCAGGGACTCATGGTGCACTGCTTCCTTTCACAGGGGGGCATCAAAGAAAGCTGAGTATTAGGGAGATAATTGCAGTCCTATCAAGTTCTGAGGTTAGCATCAATGTTCATTGCTTAACAAAATTTTTTTAAAAACTCAATTAGTTTTTGTGATGAAGTGTTTTCCTGGGCAATTTTATATGTATAACATAACTCTGCATATATGAATGTATTTTACAGGTTAAATAAACCTTAGATATGTAAGGAATAAAGATAATTTTATAAAGATTATAGGAAATAGAGATAGATCTTAATTTGAGTCCAGGGAATTGATACAGTTAATTTTAGTTAGTGATTCATGTCAGCCTTCTTTGCAGAAACAGAAATTGCTTCTGGCTAATTTAAATAGACATGAATTAGAGAACGGGCAGAAAGGCAGAAGAACCATGTGGGAATTGGGCTCCATAGTGTTTTATTCTGCTCAGACTGGTATAACAGAAAGCTGTGGATGAGCAGTTTGTAAGCAGAGGAAAACATATTATTTGCAGCTTCGGAGGTGGCAAACTAGTGTTCTAGAAGACTCAGTATCTGATTGGGTCTCCTTTCTCACAGCCTACCATGGTTTCACTCTTGTTGTTGCTGGGTGTTTTTTTTTTTTTTTTTTTTTTTTTTCAATGAGAAAGGGGCCTTTCTGATGAGTCAGGCTGAGGCAGGAGGTTAGCCAATGCACTGTCAGCTTGTACTTGCTTAAATCCTAGCTCAGAAACAAAAACAATGACAAACAGAAGTAGTGCTAGAAAACAGACTATTCCAGATTCTTTCAGAGAAATATTAGTTACTGTGAAATACTAATGATTACTGGTGTTTTACATATTGTAAAAGAAAACGCATTACTGATAATATGGATACAATCAAAAGGACATCTAAATAAATCAATTACAGGTAGACATCATCCTGAGGTCTTTGATGGAAATGGTATTATTTTTTATTTAAAAAACTTAAATTTTTGCTTATGGCAGATTAATGCTAGTTCAGTTTACAGAAGATACTACTTGGCATTAAATTAGTTGTCTGAAGTTTTATTTATTTATTTGTTTATTTTTAGCCTTTACAGGGTTGGAGGTGAAGACTCCTATCCATAATCGTAAATATTCAGGTGGCTGAGCAGAAACAATTTGTGTGAATTTAAGGACAACTTGGGGCACACAGTTAGTTACAGACCAGCCTGGGCTGTAAAGTGAGATCCTCTTTCAACAAAATCAAATGAACATATAAAATATTAAAATTATTTATAAACCAAAAGCCATAGATTGTATACTGATAGTACTTTACTAATACAAATGAGTTGTTTGTGTATTTCAGTTAATTAGTACAAGAAAAATTCATGTCATTGCTCTTCCAGTTAAACAGTTCAGCAGAACTAAACCGTGCAATTTAATTTTTGGCTTTTTAAAATTATTTTTGAGACAATATTCTAAGCCATTGGGACCAATTGTCATTTTTACAGATTAATTTAAAATATACAATAGTGAACATATTAGAAATTAATCTAAATAGATGAGTTTCTGACTCAAAGATGAAAACATCATAACATGATTAATGAATTACTAATGCACAGGCGCACACACACACACACACACAAACCTATTAAGCCTCTAGAAGCATCAATTACATGATATTTTTGAATAGTTGAACACATCCAAAACTAGAGCCTCCTTGTAACCTAGGTAGAATATATAGGATCATATTCCCTGCTCCTTGGGAAAGAATGTCGTAAATAGCTAAGGCTCTTTAGGGTCATGGAATTAAATGTCTATCAGCTTGGTCTCTAACTTCCACTAACTGTGGGTGAGTGGAGAGAAAGCCCTTTAAGATGGTCTTACCAGAAAATGCATTCCTAATGTATGTCAAAACTTTTGTTCTTACTAAGAATTTATATGGTAAGGGGCTGGAGAAATAGTTTACCAATTGAACACTTGCTGCATACTCACAGGACCACAAGTTCAGATCATAGCACCCACATAAAAATTTGAATGTCTTGTGAACACATTTATCTCTAGCTCTGGGGATAATTGCAGGAAGCCCACCTGAGATGACCACTAAAACGCACTTTATTGCCAACTGAAAGTCTTTATTCTACCTGGCTGGAACTTCTTTCAGGTATTGGGGACACAAGCGTAGCACTAAATAACCTGTTGTCTCACTCAGTAGCTACAAGGGGAAGTTTTCTGGAAGCAAGCAGTTTAACAGAAGACAAGGTAAGCCTTTAGCAGGAGGAGGGTTGCACATGCAGACAGTTTAAAATAATCTAAGATAAGTTTGGTGGGGCGTTGTGACCTAGGTTCCTAGTATAGAGTTGAGTAACTTTCCATAGAGCTTCCTGTGGAAGACATCAAATTCTAGCTAAACTTTAAATGGCCTCAGCAACAACATAAGATAGAGGAACCTCTGCACCATCTTTCCCTGTCATACCAGCACACTCTTCTCTCCTGCATGTACACTAGCACGTACGTTTGCACACATGTGGAAATATGTGTAAATAAATAAAATGAATGATTAAAATTTACATAATAACAACAGTATAAAATCATATAATAATCTTATTCTAAATTACCCAATTGTAAATATGTTCCTGAAAACTGGTTTTAGAATATACTATAATAAATCAAACATTAACATATAAATTAGCTGAACTTTCATAGTCAATGGAAATATTAAAAGATATTTTATTTTATTTTTTTGTTCCACAGAAGTCCTTTATTTTTACTCTTATAATGAAACTTCACTCTCTGCTTTCTGCCCGTATTATATATATATATATATATATATATATATATATACATTTTATTTTCTAATAGTAATTAAACCAAATTTTAAAAGACATTTTATAAAGGTAATTTTTTTTTTTACAGATTTCAACTTACAATTTCAGTAACATATTACTTTATGTCAGATTTTCCTAGAGTAACTACATGTTCTTTGTGTGTGCTATTTTTTTAAACCCTGGTTTGGGGTTACATTTTTAAGTGAGGAGTTATCACAGTTTCACCTTTCATTTACTCTTAATATCACTTACAAGTCAGAATTAGCAGACAGGTAATATATTGGGTGCCAGCGTTCCTAGTCCTCACTTGTATATACACAAAGATGCTGCTGGGTATGATGGCACACACCTCTAATCTCAGCACTTGGGAGGCAGAGGGAGTTCGAGGCCAGCCTGGTCTGTAACAGAGCAAGTTCCAGGACAGTGAGGGCTACACAGAGAAAACCCTGTCTTGAAAAACCAAAAAGAAGAAAAAGAAGAGACAGTATGGAACAAACCTTGATCCATGCCTTTGAAACAGCTGCCCTGTCCTCCTTTTCCAGATAACTAGTATCTCACCTCCCTAGGACATAATGATGAAAGGTGACCCATTTTCAAAGATGCGTAGGTCAAATGAGTAGGTTAGACTGAAACGAAGGGAAAGTCAGCTTGTGGTTCAGGTGACCTAAGACTCAATATTTAAGGAAAGAGAGGTAGGGTGGCTGGGACATGCCAAAAATGACTGGAGAGTTAGAACCTTGAAGCCTTCAAGGACTCAGTAGTAACTCCAAGGGGAAGGTGGGCTTGAAAGCTGTTAGAAGACTGGGATAAACCTTAAAGGCTTGGAAGGATTCAAGGAAGGGCCTGTGGCCAGTTACCAGCAACACAATAGAGTACAGAAATGGAAGATCAAAGGCTGAAGAGAAGGAACATGAATGGCATATGGAGAAGGTGCCCTGCAGGAAATAGCAGAGAGGCAATAAAAAAGCAAAAGATGAATAGTCACTTTTTTTTCTCCTTTGATAAAACCTGTGCAGTAAAGGAAGTAGCTGACAAGCAAAGAGACTCCTAGGAGGGTTCTACATAGTTTGTTTGGACATCCTATCAGATAGCAGATGAACACAACAAAGACCAAGAAAAGACTGACATGGTATGTGTAACTAACTATAGAGTTTTTATCAACTCCGAATAAGAATTTACACAGTAGTAGCATAAGTCGAATAGAATTATTACTGAAGTTGATTTAAGTACGTACAAAATTTATTTCTAATTTATCAGAAGTATGACTTGATTACTATTTTTCCATTCCATTTGTAAAAGTATTTAGATTATAGTAGGAACATGATTGATGAATCTGGAGACACTTAGTCTACTGGAGTTATCAGTGGGTATTAGAGTACTTACTGTTAGACGATATTAATAACAACCTTCCTTATACCAGCTTAGCAGAGCTTCTTAATGGCCCAATGTGCATGGGACTCCTGATTCAATAAATGTTGGGGAACATAGGACAGCAGGTGATGGAGGCTTTGTAACTGACAGCAAATGGCTCATGTAATTACCCTAGGCACCAACATACATCTGACAAATGAGTAAAATCATAAAGGAAAATGTGCAGAACCGTGATGATTTTCTTCTCACACAAGGTTATCCTGAGCTACAAAGGAAAACTGTAAAGTATAAGTCTACTCAGATGCCCAGACAGAGGATTAGGGATCTAGGTAAATAACAAGACCATTTTGCTCTATGGATAGGTACCCACTGGACTCATGGAAGGATTCTGTGGTAGTTTATGAGGTAACTGGTCCGCATAAACTCATGGGGAGTGGCACAAACTGGAGATATGACTTTTGGGGGATAGGTATGGCCTTGTTGGAGGAAATATGTCACTCTGAGGATGGACTTTGAGGTCTCATATATGTTCAAACTACACTCAATGTCTCAGTTCACTTCCCATTGCTGGCGGATCAAGTTGTAGGACTCTCAGATCCTTCTCCGGCATCATGTCTGCCTGCACACCACCATGTCTTGCCATGATGATAATGGACTAAATCTGAACTGTCAGCTACACACAAATTAAATGTTTCCCTATATAAAAGTTGCCGTGGTCATGATGTCTCTTCACAGTCATAGAAATCCTAACTAAAACAGCTTCTGATGCCCTGTCTGCCTCTACCAAATATACTGCTTCTGATTAGGCTCTTGCACTAGATGCAACACTAATTCTTGAATATAATCACTATGAAATTTAATGTCCTAGCAAAATTAATGTTCTATGAAAAGTCAGTCATTGCTAAAGAATGAGTTACCTTTTAAATTTTACTTGTATTCCAATACCTAATGTTAGACTCCTATATATAAAAGTAGAAAATAATCAATGTATCTTAAATAATTGTATTATTCAGTGATTTTAGCTGCATAAAAGAAATTGTATGGGTTATAGGAAAAGCAAGGAAGGAGGATAAACAGAAACTAAAACAGGTTTTTCTGTGTCATGTTACTACTCAAAGTTTAAATTTTATATTTCAAATACAAAGAAAATACACATATCCATATGTGTATGCATATATTTGTGAATTGCTGCTTATAAGTATGTATATATCCATGCACATGACTGCAGAAATTTCCATGGAGGAGTTAAGCTATTGCAATAAACTAAACTCATAGTTATATTTAATCATGGTGTCTAGTTTCACTGCTTTACTCTGACAGGACACCCTGACAGAAAGCATGTTAGGGTAGAAACATTTATTTTAGCTCGCAATTATAAGTTACAATCCATGATTGTAGAGACTCAGTGCAGGAATTTGAAGCAGCTAGTCACATTCTGGATCAAGAGCAGAGAGTGAATGAACGCATACATGCTTATGTAAGCTCAGTTGCCTCGCTACACTTACACAGTTCTGGACGCAAACCCAGGAAATGCTACCACCCACAGTAGGTGTGTATTACCACCTCAGGTAATGCATTCAAGGCAATCCTTTACAGACGTATCAATAGGGCAACCTGATTTAGACAGTTCCTCATAGAAGCCCTTCTCAAGTGATTCAAATTTTATTAAATTACCAATTAAAAAATAACCATCTCACCTGGACATTTTGTTCATTTATTTTCTAATTTTGGTAGTGGCATTTAATGCCCAGTTGACCCTAATTAAATTTCTCAAGTTATTATCCTTCCTCACACCCACTTGCCACATTGTATTCTCTTTCTCATTTTTTTTTGTACAATAAACTCGAAGATTTCATAATGACTTCAATTTTCACCCAGTACCTGCATTTTTGAAGAAAAAAAATGAAAGTTGATGGGGTGGGGTGGGGTGGTCTATCATCATAGTCAAATAAGCAGGAATTAACTGGGGTGAAATGACAAATTTAAGAAAAAAAACATATCATCATGTAAGGAATAATTAAGGGACAAATCCCCTTTTACCTTGTTATAGTGATGAAGCCAATTAAATATACATTTGTTCAATTCAGAATGAACAATGTCCTAATTATATGCAGCATTTACTAATAGGATGCTTCCCTCTTTGGTGAAGAAAATGTTTCAGCCCTGTCTACTAAGTTTAATTTTTATTGGGAATAGTAAGTCATAGAGCCAACCACCATCCATGCTTTCTGAATCCAGTATCAGGACTAGCACTGAGTGAAGAACAATGATGTGTTTGCCTGTCTTCAGAGAATAACACAGTATTATTTTCTCAGCAAATCTTCTCAGGACTTTAAAATGTTTCCTTGATCTGAAGCACCTTTCAACCTCTCAACCCTCCTTCCTTTTGTGACAGGCCACAATATTAGTTACCTAATGCTTGCTTATTTGAGGGATGCTGTAGAGAATACATTCATAATATTCCAGACCCTGCATTTAAGAAATCTCTGGGAAGAAAGAATAGGATGAAAATACGAAATACTATGCAGTAAGTGGCAGAATGTAACTCAGTCCACACCATTCAGGAGGGATTCGTTTGTTGATAGAGTTAAGCTGACAGAACAGTTATGAAGATCACATTTGAGCGTCTGGGACAAAGATGGAAAAATACCAACTCAGGTATGAACAAACTAAGGAACAGGACATACAAGAACAAAAAAGGGAAGAGAGGGAATTGTATAAAACTATGTGTGGCTTGTGAAGCAGTGTGAGGAGACACATAAGGAGAAAAGGAATGAGAAAGGGACTAAATGATAAAATTCTTTGTCCAAGCATTTGGACCTCAATTAATGAGTCTCAGTGGGTTGACTGTTTCAATTTTGGTTGGATTCTTTGATTGCAGAGTGCTTCTCACTTGCATGTTCTTAAAGAAACTTGAAGTTCTTTTCACAAGAAAATGGTCATAAATGCTACTCTGTATATAGATCAATGATCTTGGAACTCTAGCTGCAAACCATTATTTATGGCCACCAAAATCCCCTGATACCAAGTGTGCCATCATTGTGCCTGGAAGGGGCAATGAAGAAGAGAGTATCTTTGCCATGATTCAGGAAAAACATTAGAAGTGGTGCTGCTATGCTGGGCGGTGGTGGCGCATGCCTTTAATCCCAGCACTCGGGAGGCAGAGGCAGGTAGATCTCTGTGAGTTCGAGACCAGCCTAGTTTACAAGAGCTAGTTCCAGGACAGCCTCCAAAGCCACAGAGAAACCCTGTCTCAAAAAACAAACAAACAAACAAACAAAAAGTGGTGCGGCTAGTGTTAAGAGGAATGGAGATTTATCATTGTATGTCAGTGAAGTGATAAGGAGCTGTAATGAAGTGCTAGGAAATATTTGTTTTGTTTTTTTTTTTTTTTAAATACAATACTTATTGTATATGTGTGTGTCAGCCTGTCTGTTGAGGAGGCAGCCTCACAGGAGGCAAGGCTGTGAATGGCTTTGTCTTGAGTTGCAATATTGATTTCAGGTATGAGTGCCAGTTTCAGAGAACAAACAAATGTGGTGGCAGCATGAGGAATCTGAAGGGTCTCTGGGTTGTAGCTTTGCAGGTATGAGTCAGCAGATCAAGAGTGAGATTTGGAGTTGAAGACACTAAAGAATAAATTCTGTGTCATTGCAAAGATGTGGGCCATGGTGGTGGGATTAGATCTCACCAGCAAAGGGGTGAGCTTTGAAAAGAGTTAAAAAGAGTTGGAGAGTCTTCCTGTTTTTTGAGGGATTTAAGTTTTAACTCTATTGCTGACTTTCACGCCCTGTTACTAAGTACAAACCTGCTCTGCACTTTGAACCTAAGTTAAGTGAGAGAATGGAGAAGTTAATAAATTATAAGAAAACTTTTGGTGGATATTATGAAGTCATAAACTTGAATTCCTAAAGCCAGTAGATCTATTTTCTGTTTTTAAGCCATTGAGAGTTAGCTAACTGACTTTGACTTTGAACTTTGACCTGATACTGGTTGCTTCCCATTCTGACCTTTTCTTCTTTAAAATGAAGTAGATAAAATACTTCAGTGATACAAACAGAGGAAATAAGATGCTCTGTATAAACCACCTGTTTTGATTTGTATCTGCAGTTCCCCTCCCCAAAGACCCCAGTGTTAAAGTCTTAGTCATCTGCAGTTGTCATTGTCAATTACCAAGAAAGGGACTGATCATGAGGACCCTAAATTCATCAGAAAGTTGATTCATTAGTGAGCTCTTGTTCAACTGGTGGGAAGACATTGTAATGGGACTGTGTCTTTGACAGCTGTCTCCTGCCCTACTATGGTCTTGTCTCTCTCTTCTTTCTGACCACTGGGCTGAGTAACTTTGTTCTACATTCTTTCCACCATGCTTAACCTCAGTCCCTCAGTAGTAAAGCAAGCCAGTTATGGACCATACAGTCCACAACTAATCTCCCTACCTTTTAAGTTATGCTTTCAGGAATTTATCACAGTATCTTTAGAAGGGCAAACACATCCTCGGACTAAAGGAGTTGAGAAAGAATTTAAAGCTTTTTTCTTAACTTCCCTATAATTCATCTAGTTCTAAACTAACCAGTGGATTACATGTATGGAATCTAACTACTCAGCCACATCGAAGTCCTTCTGCTCTTCTCTGTACTTCAGATATGAAATGAAAGTCTCTTTAGAGAAGGCTCACATGGGGATCTGGATTATCAGAGCTCATTAAACCTAGCAATTTTATTGGCCATCAACTATTTATTTAAGTTTGTTGTACTCAGGAATTGAAGATCATATTTCCCTTCTATTCTGTATTGTAGCTGAAAAAAATCTCAGCCAGGAACTCCTCATTTGGCCAGAGCCCAGATTGCAGGGAGATTCAGTGGCTTCAGGTGGAGAAGGAAGGTTGGGGCACAGAAGTATAGAGCTTCTGTAAGTACTTCAGCTCCTCAAGGGAGTTGTGATTGATGTATTCAAGGGAAATACCAAGAGGAAACTAAAGAACATACTGAAACAATTTCTCCCATGTTTCCAAAATAAAAAAATCACTACAAAACTTCGAAAGCATGAAGAGTTTCAGAAGAAAGGAAATCTGGTGAGGTGGCTATGAAGGAGATGGTAATAATAGCTGTCTACATCGGAAAGCTTCTTACAAACTTAGGCTTCCCCCACCATCTATAGGAGCTCCATGGTCTTTGACCATCCATTCAACATTCTACGTGCTCATCTCTCTAATTGCAGGTCAGAGCTTTGTTACAGTCTAGGGACTGTTCTTTCTTTGCATCATGTCAAAGGTTCTTGATACCAGTGGATACCCCGGCAGCTTTCACTTTCTTCCTTCCACCTTGTTCTTTTTTATGGTAAGATTGTTTAAACTCTAGAGTTTAAAACCCTTGTGATTACATACTGCTTGTTGCAAATGCTATGAATTTCCCCAAACAAAGCCTTACTAATTATTTTGTCTACAACTCATAGTAAGAATTCTATTTTATGTCAAATCTAATACATATATACTCATGTGGTTGAGTAAAAAAGTTTTATTGAATGTGTTATGTATGATATGTTCTGAAACTTCGCCTCTCTTCAACACTACTTCATTTACATAGGTGGTGAGGAAAAGCTTCAGAGAAATATTCATCAAACAGGAGGACCATTTGCTTTTCAGTATTACTCAGTAAAAATGTGTAAGTTTAACATTCTTGTCTTTGCAGACTACTTGTAAGCAGTCGCTACAAAAATCAATCCTGAATCCTGTTCCGGACCTCATAAATCAGAATGTGCAATGTGTGCTGGTTGCTTATAGGGAAGTATTCTTCAGTCAGGTCAATATGCGCTTTCCAGTTCAGATCCATAATCATCCTCAGGGCCAAGTTGTAACTTACTAGTAGAGTATTTGCCTAGCATGCACTAGGTTCAATTTCAGTGCTTGAGCGGGGTCAGGGTTACTATCTTACCTAAACTTTACCTCATTACAGGGACTTGTTTCCATTTTCAGGTGTTATTTTGAATTTTGTGTGGGTATACAGTTCAGTTCTAATCTCTGAGCCCCCCATGCCCCTGTTGATCAAGAATTGTCCATCAATTACAAAGGTGGCAGAAGCCTTAGGCATCTAATCAAGTGTAATAAATACAAGGTGATATTCTAATTGAATTGCATGAATTACATCTCTGAGCTGTGTTTCGTTTTTTGATATTGTTAGCCTATTTTGTAGATGGAGAAACTGAATCCCAGGGAAGGTCAAACATTCTGCTACTTTATAGCAAGGCACTGACAGATATGTGATTCAGATGTTGGCACATTGATGCTATTTCTCCATTCCATATCAAATGAGAAGTAACAACTGTGACTATTGGTAAGCCTTAGGTGATCATGCTAACCCATGGTGTGCTGTGAAAAGGTGAGTTAGAAGATCACATGGTTCAATTTTGTTCTAACTACCTTATATTTGCTTCTGGAGATACAGTAATTATTCTTGCTTCAGTCATCCCTCAGTCTTGAGGAGGAGGTGGGTAGCCACTTCTGGCCTTTGTTATCTTTGGCTTTGACTCATTGTCTACTGTTAGAATACCATAATTTCCATCACTTCAGTGACCAATTATCTATAATTTTCAAACCAGCAATATAATTCAAATATTTTAAATATAGCAAACTCAATACTCAATGATAATCATATAGCAGGTGCACTTACAAATTATTAAATTCATTATGTCTAAATATTCAAATGATTCTAGCTATATAAAGGATTTTGACAATACAAAGGGATAATTTAAAGTATAATTTTAGAACTAAATGGCCTTTCAAAGTCATTACTAAGGAAACTTTATTGAATCCCCTGTTAGAACATTCCAGCTAGTCTTCCAGGCACTCTTCTAGCATTTTCCTTCAGTGCATTCTAAGTAGAGAAGGGAGCAAACTGCAAGGGAGAATTGAATTCCAAAGCATAAACTTCAGAATATGTATAATTAAAGTTAAACTGTAGCTGTTGGAAAAAACAAGGAAATAAAAACTGGATCTATGCAAAATGATCCTTCTATATGAAAAATTAAGGTATAAAAATCCATGTTGTTTTCAAGGATTTGTACTGCGTGAAGGGCCGGGTGGATTAAGATTAAGCAAATGGAATTAATAAGCTACCAATGTGTTTAAAACTCATCTTTACTCTCCTCAATGTCACATTCAGTTACCTATGGAAGATGTGTGTCATGATCTCACAGTGGGACCACCTACATGCTTCTGTATTAAAGAAACTATCTTAGATACACTCTGTCTCCCCAGATGGTTTGGGCCTGTGCTTGGCTCTTATACATGAACTATTCAGAAATACTCAACAAGACAGAAACCCAAGTATTTCCTCAATTCAGTCTAGATAAAAAGAGGGCATACCAGCTATAAGAGCAAAGGTGTGTGTGTGTGTGTGTGTGTGTGTGTGTGTGTGTGTGTGTGTGTGTGTGTGTGTTAGTATATGCATGCAGGAGTATATGGCCCTAAGTTAAATGCTCTATTATTCACTCCAAAACTAAGATAGAAATGAAGTAAAACCACAATCATTTTTTTTCTTCTCCCTATACTTTCCCAGCTGTATTCATGTCCTAGTCTATGAACCAACAGTTATTGTGGTCATTTAGTAAATGGCTGCCAATAATCAAATGAAAAGCTCATTATCTACTTCAGTCCAACCTAGTTACTGTGTTTATTACAAAGTTAAAGAAATAACAGTCCTGTGTAGAAAATACTTTGTGTATCATAATTTTTCAAATTCTCCATTATTTATCCATATAAAGTTATTTACCCTGGGTAGTTTTTTTTCTTGGCCCATCAGTAATCTTACCTTATTATTAGTTTCTTTATATTTATTTAGAATACCAAGAATACAATTGAATCATAGTATTCAGTTCCTGTCACAGCTAGCCCTAGTTTCATGAATTGGCCAAGACTGAATCAACTTGCTTTCTGATACAGGTACCTTGGGCAGCTGTACATTATAATTGAATAATTTCTTTTAATTTGGTTGCAATATCTTATATTTTAAGGATTTTTCACATAAGAGATGTTTCTGAATGAAAATTCTTCAATCAAATTTCTTGATATCTTTGCTTCAGCACCAAAACCCCCACTCTTTGTAGCTAAAATAGTAAAAGCTGTGGTGTTTTCAGTTCCCCATTCAGTGGAAGAATGTGGGGGATTTGTTGTTGTAACTGATCACAGTTGGAGTATTTCATTCCTGATCTAGAGTTGAAGACTCTATTAAGCCATAGAAAGGCACACTGCCCACAGTCTGTGTCAAACGTTTCCCCAGAATCTTTAGTGTGGGGTGCTAACATACATTTAGGCTTATTTAGACCAATGTTTTCAAAATTCAAAATACAGGATAGAATTACACACTGTGGTAGCCAAAGAAAATGATCTCTCTGTGAGTAAGTTGGATAAAGATCTATAAAAGAGCTGAGGACATGGGAAATAAAGTGGTGTGCCAGGA